>NC_045763.1:154500946-154781856 GCF_008692025.1 Phocoena sinus | reverse complement strand
TCTGGTCCTGGACTTTTGTTTGTTGGAAGATTTTTAATTATAGTTTCAATTTCATTACCTATGATTGGTCTGTTTATATTTTCTAATTTTTCCTGGTTCAACCTTGGAAGGTTGTAATTTTTCAAGAATGTGTCCATTTCTTTCAGTTTGTCCATTTTATAGGCATATAATTGCTTGTAGTAGTCTCTTTTGATCTTTTGTATTTCTGTGGTGTCGGTTGTAATCTCTCCTTTTTCATTTCTAGTTTTATTGATTTGAGTCCTCTCCCTTTTTTTCTTGATGAGTCTGGCTAAAGGATTATCAACTTTTTTATCTCCTCAAAGAAACAACTTTTAATTTTATTGATCTTTGCTATTGTTTTTGTCATTTGTATTTCATTTATCTCTGCTCTCATCTTTATGATTTCTTTCCTTCTACTAACTTTGGGTTTTCTTTGTTCTTCTTTTTCTAGTTGCTTTAGGTTTAAGGTTAGATTGTTTATTTGAGATTTTTCTTGTTTCTTGAGGTGAGCTTGAATTGCTATGAACATCCCTCTTAGAGCTGCTTTTTCTGTCCCATAGGTTTTGGACCATTGTGTTTTCATTGTCATTTGTTTTAACGTATTTTTAAAATTGCTCTTTGATTTCTTTAGTGATCTGTTGGTTATTTAGCGGCGCACTGTTTAGCTTCCATTTATTTGTGTTTTTTACTGTTGTTTTTTTTTTTTTCCTGTAATTGAATTCTAATCTCATATGTTGTGATTGGAAAAGATGCTTGATATGATTTCAGTTTTCCTGAATTTTCCAGGACTTGACTTGTGACCCAAGGTGTGATCTGTTCTGGAGAACAGTCCATGTGCAATCAAGAAGAAAGTATATTCTTCTAGTTTCGGGCGGAATGTCCTAAAAATATCAGTTAAGTCTCTCTGGTCTATTGTGTCATTTAAAAGCTTGTGTTTCCTTATTTACTTTCTGTCTGTATGATCTGTCTATTGGTGTAAGTGGGGTGTTAAAGTCCCCCACTATTTTTGTGTTACTGTATTTTCCCCGTTTTTTGGCTGTCAGCATTTGCCTTATGTATTGACGTGCTCCTATGTTGGGTACATAAGTATTTATAATTGTTATGTTTTCTTCTTGGATTGATCCCATCATTATATAGTGTCCTTCCTTATGTCTTGTAACAGTCTTTATTTCAAAGTCTATTTTTTCTGATATGAGTATTGCTATTCCATCTTTCTTGTGATTTTCATTTGCATGGAATATCCTTTTCCATCCCCTCACTTTCAGTCTGTATGTGTCCTTACGTCTGATATGGGTTTCTTGTAGACAGCATATATAAAGATCTTGTTTTTGTATCCATTCATCCAGTGTGTGTCTTTTGTTTGTGGCATTTAATCCATTTATATTCAAGGTGGTTATCGATATGTATGTTGCTATTACGATTTTCTTAATTGATTTGGGTTTGTTTTTGTGGGTGTTTTTCTTCTCTTGTGTCTCCCATTTAGAGAAGTTCCTTTAGCATTTGTTGTAAAGCTGGTTTGCTGGTGCTGAATTCTCATAGCTTTTGCTTTTCTGTAAAGATTTTGATTTCTTCTTCAAATCTGAATGAGATCCTTGCTGGGTAGAGTCATCTTGGTTGTATGTTTTTCCCTTTCATCACTTTAAATATGTCCTGCCATTCGCTTCTGGTTTATAGAATTTCTGCTGAAAGATCAGCTGTTAACCTTATGGGGATTCCCTTGTATGTTATCTGTTGTTTTTCCATTGCTGCTTTTAATATTTTTCTTTGTATTTAATTTTTGATAGTTTGATTATTATGTGTCTTGGTGTGTTTCTCTTTGGGTTTGTCCTGTATGGGACGCTTTGTGCTTCCTGGACTTCATTGACTATTTCCTTTCCCTTGTTAGGGAAGTTTTTGACTATAATCTCTTCAAATATTTTCTCAGACCCTTTCTTTTTCTCTTCTTCTTCTGGGACCACTATAATTCGAATGTTGGTGCGTTTAATGTTGTCCCAGAGGTCTCTGAAACTGTTCTCAGTTCTTTTCATTGTTTTTTCTTTATTCTTCTCCCTGGCGGTTGTTTTCACCATTTTATCTTCCAGCTCATTTATCCGTTCTTCTGCCTCAGTTATTCTGCTACTGATTCCTTCTATAGTATTTTTAATATCAGTTATTACATTGTTCATCACTGTTTGTTTGCTCTTTAGTTCCTTTAGATCCTTGTTAAATGTTTCTTGTTTTTTTCTCCATTCTGTTTCTGAGATTTTGGATCATCTTTACTGTCATTACTCTGAATTCCTTTTCAGGTAGGTTGCATATTTTGTCTTCATTTATTTGGTCTTGTAGGTTTTTACCTTGCTCATTCGTCTGTAACATATTTTTTTGTCATTTCATTTTCTTAATTTTTGATGGGAGGGACTGTATTCCTGTCTTACTGGTTGTTTGGCCTGAGGCTTCCTGCAATTGAGTTTGCAGGAAGTTAGGTAGAGCCAGACCTTGGTGCTGAGATGAGGACCTCCAGGAGGCCTCACCTCAATTAATATTTCCTGGCATCTGAGGTTCTTTGTTAGTCCAGCGGTTTGGACTTGGTGCTCCCACCATAGGAGCTCGGGCCTGACCTCCCTGGGAACCAAGAACCTGCAAGCTGCATGGCATCATTAAAAAAAAGCAATAAAAAAGAATAAAAGGAGCAGTACAATAACAAAGAATAAAAATAAAATTAGAACAATAAAAAATGTATTAGGAAAAATAAAAATATAATTGAAACAACTGCAACTGCAACAAGGGAAAACAAAACCACACCATAAAAAAGAAAAAAAAGTGGTGGGGGGAACAACCCAAAAGGAGCAGAACAATAACAAAGTATAGAGAATAAAATACAATTAGAAAAATAAAAGGTTTATTAGAAAAACTAATTATATTAATGAATTAACAAGAAGGTAAAACAGCACCCCGACCTAAAAGAAGAGAAAAGGAAAAAAAAAAAAGGCCTTGGCTATTGGGGGTGGTGTTTAGGTTGGGGGTGGAACTTAGGCAGGGGCAGGGTTTAGGGTTGGGTGGGGCCTGGCTGGGGTGGTGTCGTTTGAGTGTGGGGCGGGGCCTAGGCTCAGGACCCACACAGCCAGGAAAGGCCTTGGGTGTGGGGCCTAGGCTGGGCAACATTCAAGTGTGGGGCGCGGCCTCTGCCTAGGACCTACAAGGAATGGGAGAGGCAGCACATCCAAAGGGGTTCTCTGGAGTGTGGATTTCGGGAGTTTGGAGATAGGGCCATGGGTGAGGGTGTGTGTGTGGGGTTTAGGCCCAGGGTGTTTGGAGGGGGGTCTCAGAAGGGGTCTCCGAGTATAGAGGTAGGGCCCTGGGTTGGGGTGTAGGGGCAGGGCTTGGGCTCCACCCAGTAGGAGGGAGGCTCCCAGGGCAGAGGATTAGGCCTGGGAGCCCAACAGGCTCCCCGGTGCCTAAGTGGGCAGGGAAGGTGCTGGCCATGTTCCTTTCTGTTCCTCCACGCCCTCCCCCATGGTCTCCCCCAGAGTCTCCGCAGTTGCTGCTGGACCCCTAACCGTGGGTTGGTCCCACTGAGTGTAGGAACTCCTCCCCTGCCCCAGCTGCCCCTCAGGGGTGCAGGTCCCAGAGGTCTGGCCTTTACTTTTCCTCCCCCTTTCCTCCCTCCCATTCCCTGAGGACCCACGCAGCTGGAGGGGGCTTAGGTGGGCAGAGGATCAGGTCCGGGATCTCATCAGGCTCCGGGGCCCAAGAGGGTAGGGGAAACCTAGACACCCTCCCTTTCGATCCTCTGCCCTCCCAGTGGTCCCCCAATTTCCCCCTCCAGGTGTAGAATCCCTTCCTCTCCCCCAGCTGCCCCTCAGGGGCTCCAGTCCAGTCCCACCTCCACTTCTTCTCCCCACTCACTCTCCCCACGTCCCATGTCGTACTTGGTTGCTGGGGGGGTCCTCCTGTCCCCTTAGGCGTCCATGGTCCCCCACCGGTGCCTGGTAGGTGCCCTAGTTGTGCCAAGATGCGAATTCCACGCCCTCCTAGTCTGCCATCTTGACTCCCCCATATTTTCTTTAGTGCTTTTTAAGGGTAACTGTGTAATTAAGTATGAAAAATGAAACCACTCATATGTCAGTTCTCTATTCACTTTAATAACTGTTAGAACAAAATAGCTGTTAAAATATCTTACACACTGAAAGTGGTAATTGCTTTTTGATCTATGATTATGTATCTTTTGGCCAGAGCTGTCCACTCTGGCCATTCGTGTAGCCCTGTTTGGAATAACTTTAAGATGCTTATCTTAGATTTCTAAGTGCTTAAGGCCAATGTCCCATTTAAAAAACATTCTTCCATACAGGTCCAGTGACCCCTTTTCAGCACCTTACTTATCTTTCTATGCCTTAGTTCTTCATTTGGTGATAACAGTAGTTCCTACCTGATAGAGTTGTTATGTGATTATATGAGGTAATGATATGTAGAATGTGCTTAAAATAGTTGTTTGGCATGTATTAGTGATGTTTCATTTAATCCTCACTTGGGACTTATCTTGAGAGCTTAGTAAAACACCATTCAAATATAGCACTTAAAACAGTGCCTGGCACACAGTAAGTATTCAGAATAATTTATGGAAATAATTCTTAATTTTTTTCTCCTCGTCTGGATCCTCCCCAGCCACATTTCACAAAAGTATCTTAGCACCTTCTATACTCTCTTGTCTCAGGGCAGGCTTGTATTTCAGTGCTAACTGGCAGAAATTTCCTGGAAGATATATTCCTCTCCTGGGTTTTGATCTTTAAAGGCTGAACATCCTGAAGAGATGTTACTAAGTGCCTATGTTTAGGGTTGGAATTTTGGAGGATGCACATTGATGGTGTCAGGATTTTGGAAGGAATGGGAAGCAGTTTGAAGGTGAGCTTCTAGAGGCTCCTAGTCTCAGCATACATCCCCGGGTACATACATGGCGTAAAATCAAATAGCTTTTAGATTATAGACTTGCATAATGAGGATTTCTGCTGTGGCCGTAGAAGACTGCAAGATGAAGCTCTTTCTCTAGAATGTCCTAAATTATGGGTGAACCCTGAAGGTGATACACCCAGCAATGGCAGAGATCAGAATTTCCTAACAGCCCAATAGGCTTTTGAGGCTGAATATAATTTGATTAAATGAAAATAAAATCATTGATCATTCTTGCATACCCTATAAAATGAGATTCACAGCCCTTAACCAGAGAAATTGGGTCCTTTTATAGGCTGACTTTGTCCCTGTCAAACTGGGATATGCAACTCCTGATGATCCAGAAGGACAGTTGAATATTTAATAATCTGAGCTCCAGGATCCATTACCCATCTAATAGCTGTTCTTTGGAGGAAATGCAAATGACTTTTTCCTAATCTTTATTCAAGGATGAGTCTTAAAAAGCTCTGGAAACATAAACAGCATGAGCTCCATCGAGAATAGTGCAGAACAAGCACACATTAAATAGTAAACTAGAAGTAATCTGAAAGAGTGAATGGCGGTCATTTTGAAGTAAAAATTCTAAACCCAGTGGTGGATGGTAGGACAGATAATGACACATCTAGTCACCACAGACTCCCTAATAAAGCATAAACCTTAGCCTTGTTGCAAGGATGAAAGTAAGAATAATCTCCCTTAATGGGAGCAGACCAGAGGTGTTTAATCACCTAAAATCACTGATGGTAAAATCACCTCATCGTGCTGATGGAGGCAAGGATCATTTACACACACTTCAAGTCACCCTTGACAAACAGGCTCTTTGTTGATTTCATTAAGTGCCGAACTTTTCTCACCCAGCTCGCCTTGGGATGCACACATTTCATTTCCATGCGTGTTCTGGGAGGACAGTCCATGTCATTTGCCAGCATTTCGGCCAACATATACATAATCAGATGCAGGCCACCATGGAACATGGGCTGAGAAACAATCCATCCAGTGTTTAATGAGTAACATTAGCATGCTCTTAAAAGCACTAATAGCAAGTTTCATTACTGTTCATTTTAGTGTGGATGGCAGCTATCCAAAACCTAACTATGTACTAAATTGATTTTAGTAAAAGCAGAAAATAATAAATAAAATAAATGATTGTAATTACAAGTTACTTCTAGAAGTTAGACTTATATTAACATGACATTAACTCAGATAAGAAACACTTTCTTCTTTTTTTTTTTCCAGATTACAATTTTCTTTTAGGGAACACTTTCTCTCCTACAGTGACTTTCAATCTAATATTGTCTTCAAATTAATTTTCATTATTTTATTATAAAAGTGATGTTATTATACTTTTTGGGATTTTGATCCTGAGGATCAGAAATTGTTCAGAAGGCATTTGGAGTTTTCTATAGATTTGTTTATATTGACTTCTGCAGTATCCACTCCAATGCTTTCTTGTGTGCCTTCCTATACTTCTTCCCTTTCCAGTCTCTTCAGGATGTTCCCCAGATCCTTTACAGCTATGGTTCTGGATGTGATTTTAGTTCTGCAAGTCACACATTCTCACGGGGACATGGATTTGGAAATTTCTGGTGCAGATGGTGGCAGAGGTTCTCAGTTGCTGGAGTCACCAGCTTCAGCGGTGTTTCCTGATTTGAGAATCTGCTTCCTCACCATTGCAGAGGCAGTAGCTGTTGTGGCAGCCTGGTGTGGCCAGAACCTCAGTCTAGGGTCTGTTGCTTCCCTTCTCTCTAATTATAAGCTTTTCTACTTCAGGTATCTAGGAAAGATTCTGTGCTCTACAGCTGAACTCTGAGTAAGACTGCCTTGGTGCCTACTTCATAGATTGCAAACATTTTGGTGATTAAATGGGATACTTGCATATAGTTTCCTTAGCCAAATGCCTGGCACAGAGTGGATAATAAATATTAGCTTCTATTTTTCCCCTCATAATGCCTAGGGTGGTTCAATGTGAACCTACCTGATAGAAAAATTAAATCCTCAGTATACTTTTTAGTTACATGGTGGCTACATATGACACAGTAGACAAAGACATAGAGACAGTGTGTTATAATGGTAGGGCCAGAGAGTGGTGAACAATATTTAGAGTAAAATGATCTAGGTTCAACTCTCAGACCTACTTATTGTTTGGCCTTGAGCAAAGTTTTCTGGGGTTTATTTGTTCCATCTACAGTGGGAGATGAACTGGGTTATCTTTAATGTTTCTCAAGTTTTTAAAATTCTGAGACTTATATTCTAGCTTCATTTGCTTCTAATTTTCAGTAATGATTTGAAATAACAAGAATGTTCACTTCTTTAGATGACTCATTGTTTAAGGCGTATGATAGCAAATGATGAAGTTGGTTTTTTTTTTAAGACTTGCCTGATGCTTGCCATCATAAAAGGTGAATTAAGCAATGCAAGGAAGAAAAAAAATAGAGGTGAGGATAGTACATTTAACGCATTTGGGAGGGTAAAGAAAAAAGTCCTCTTAGTTTAGTTTGTCTTATCAGTGACAAACTGAAACTGGTTTTTCATAGTAACACCTGGTCATTGTTCTAAAAATATGAAACTTGAGGCCTGTTTGTTGTTGTGTTTTTGTTTTTTTACAGTTAGAAACCTTGATTACAGTGCTACCATTTAGAAAATTTAGAAAATGCACTCTGAGGAATTGAAAAATGTAGAAGAAAATAGAATCTCTTAAGGGTGTAGGAAGTAAATACAATCTCTGGCAGAGAAAAGCAGTTTTCACAAAAATATAATAGAGAAAGATAACTGAAGTTATTATAAATGCACCTAACTAAAAGGGAAAAATCAGTAGAGGAAAGGAAGTTATCTCCTAGTCTTAAGCTGTTTAAGGTCTTGGTGGATGCCAGGAAAGATGCAAAATGCCATGTATTCTTTTTTTTCTCTCTCAAAACTGCTTTAAAAATCCACGAAAAAATCAAGCCTGCCTTTTAGCTATTAAAATTGAATTTAAGAAAATGAAATGGGTTCAGATTTGGATTGACATTATTGACTAGTCACTCTTCTTTTCATACAAATGATAGCAGTATCAGTGTTTGAATCTGGCCTATTTGGTTTACAAGGAAGAAGTCAGTCAGATTATTGCAGTGGACAAATGGTTGTTATAATTACATATGGACTCTGACTGGACCTGGAAGCTTAGGCATAGAGAGAAATATTTTGCTCCCTCTCTGAGTCTTTGGTGCTCTGTGTCCATCTGCTGTATTCCCCATGCCAACCTCTGGAACTGATCTGCTGACGCTGGTTTTCTACATCTTCATTGTCCAGCTTGCCTATTTGCGTAGGTTACTTCTTCTAGATTATCTTTGTCCCCTTTCTACAGCACACATTTTTTTCTCTAACTTGTATTTTAATCTCATGTATAACATAGGAAGCCTTGCCTCTTTTGGGGTAAGGGAAGCATTTTCCTCTTTTCTCCTCAGAGCAACTCCTTCATTTGGGAATATGTAACTAATATGATTGAGGGAATTGGGGCCTGGGCTGCCAAGAATTTACCACTCATTCTTATTCTCATTCTCTTGTTCTTTCTGTTTCTCACTAGTTTCAGTTCAGAGGGAAAGAAAGAAATCCTTTTTTTTTTTTTTTTTTGCTGCACCGCGCCGCATGGGGGATCTTAGTTCCCCAGCCAGGGATTGAACCCACAGTGGAAGTGCATAGTGTTAACTGCTGGACCACCAGGAAAGTCCTGAAAGAAGTCTTGATTTTAAATTCCAAGCTGTATTCTGGCTTTACCAGAATGACAGCTGTTAAATTTTCCCTTTTGATTTCTATGTATATTGATCTACTGGTTCAAGATCCATAGGGCAGTGATTCTCAACTGGAAGTGATTTTGATAGGGGACATTTGACAATGTCAGAAAACATTTGTGATTGTCAGGACTGAAGAAGGAGATTCTACTGGCTTCTGGTCATTAGAGTTCAAGGATGCTGCCAAACATCATTCAATGCACCAGGTAGCAACCCGCGTTAAAAATAACAATAATAATACTGCTATATTTAAAATAGATAACCAACAAGGAGCTACTGTATAGCACCAGGAACTCTGCTCAGTACTCTGTAATAACTTATATGTAATAACTTTTATAACTTACAAAAAAAATTTTTGATAAAGAGTAGATACATGTATACGTATAATTGAGTCACTTTCCTGTACACCTGAAGCTAACACAGCATTGTTAATCAACTATACTCCAATATAAAGTAAAAATTAAAAAAAAAATTTCTAGCCCCAAATATCAGTAGTGCCAAAGTTGAAAAATTCTGCCATACGATAAGTAAAGGGTTTGAGATTAATTATTGCCTTTATATTCAGAAACTATTTTATTACCGTTTCTAACTATGTAATCTCTCAATTATACCCGTCCAGATTCCCAGGGAAAGATATGAATGGTGAAGCCTATTTTTGAACTAGGCTCCACAAAGCACAGACTTCTGCCAGTCCAAGGGTTCAATTTCCTTAGTCCAACCCGAACAACTGTGACTCACAAGGTATCAGCTATGATTATAAAATAAAACATGGACATGTTAGCTCTTGTCTCTAAAAAAGGTAGATAATTTTTTTAGAAGGAGATGTGATTAGGTAGGAATCATAAAACATGTTCAGAACAAAAAAATAAAATACAATTTCCTTAATACTTAATAACTTTTAATTGATGACAAAGATCAAGTGAGTCTTCTATCATGTATATTTTAAGCCAATATGGTTCAGTAATATTGTTTTGGATATTCAGTTACTATCTTTGTGAGAACACTTAATTTTTATTAACTCTGAGAAAAAGGAAAAAACTAATTACACATTGGATTAATTTGTGAGTTTCCTGTTCCTTAGGTACCCTGGGGGTCCATAATTCTTACTTCCAGAAACTCTTTGTAAGCCTTTTTTCCAGAAAAGAGTTTCAGACCAGGAATGCAGAGGCAAAGCAGAACACATTGCAGATGCTAATATTCACTAGAAGAGGAGCAAGGGAGCCGTTTTCGAGGGAGTGAGAAGGAGTGTTGTGCGCAGATTCTGTTATGACTTTAATGGAAACAGTGCGTGTCATTCCCACACAGCTTGCTGAGTACTTGCCCCTGAGAATATAGGGATTAGAATGAAAGATGTGCTGGGATTAAAACACTTGACTGTTTAGTTCTATTTGTTGGGAAACATTTACTGATTCTAGCCCTGGTTTCCCTTATGAGATGATTAGGCAGAGAGGAGTCACTTTCCTGAGGAAACTGAGGTCACAGTGTTCTCTCACGATATAAAGCTCATGAGGTATGTGGAAGAGCTGAGATCATGGATTTGGAAAGGATCGCCGTAGAGTTGTTAAAATAAAATTTTCCACAGATAACTTACTGATCTAGTTGACTTCTATTCAGTGATTCATGACTTGGGTACTGTTTAATCTAGCAGGTAGAAAGGGGCTCTGGAGAGCAGTACAAGGTGAGAGCTTTTTATAGACCAAAGTGAGCAGGGTCAAGGAAGATGTACTGGGCATTTGCTAATGGGTTAAAGGAGAGTTCCTTTCCTTATATGGAAGAAGGAGCTGGATAAGGGTTTGGTAAGCAGGCAAGCATGATTGCTTGGTTGACCTGGGCCTTCCTTTGCTTGGAGAGCCCAGGTAGGGAAACAGATAAATTCTGGTTTGCTGATGTGGGGCTTAGCATGAGTGAGTTCATCTTGGACCTAATCTGGTTACTTTGATAGAGTCCTTGGTCTATCACATAGTCTTTACTATGCAAATAGGGGCAGCCACTTCAGAATTTTGAGAATTGATCTCAGTATCTTTCTACTGAAGGCAATACCTGCTTTCCAGCATTGTGGCAAGACATTTAAGAGCTTCCGTCACAGCTTCAGTGCAACTTAACCACTTAACCAGTTCTGTGAATGCTGTCATGTTCTGGAATATTATCGTGCCTCAGTTTTCTCTTTTGTAAATTTGGGAAGATTGTATCTGCTTCACAGGGTTTTTTTTTTTTTTTTTTTTTTTTTTTGCGGTACGCGGGCCTCTCACTGTTGTGGCCTCTCCAGCTGCGGAGCACAGGCTCTGGGATGCGCAGGTTCAGTGGCCATAGCTCACGGGCCCAGCCGCGCCGCGGCCCAGACCGGGGCGCGAACCCGCGTCCCCTGCATCGGCAGGCGGACTCTCAACCACTGCGCCACCAGGGAAGCCCCACAGGGTTTTTTGATAAAGAAATGAGTTACTAATAATGATTGCAAAGCACTTGTAACAGTGTCTGTCTCAAATGTTATTATCATTGTTAATGCACGTTGAGCTTTTAGCTCAGTGCTTGAAAACCTGGCAGTCATTCAGTCAATGGTAGCTAGTTTTTATACAATGCCCGGTATTATTATTGCTAGAAACAAAGAAAAATAACAATTTACGACAAGGGAGAATCCAGTAAACGATCTATGAAGGTCTGTTATAGCCTAAACCAACATGTGATTGTGATTAGGCTGGGTAGGAGCCATCAGTCAAGCCAGAAGGATGAGGCAAATGAGGAAACCTTTTCAGAAGACATGTGAGTGATTCTAGGGAACTGGGTGACATTTTGGTTGGGGCATAACTTCACAGTAATTGAACACTCCCCAAATATCATTTTTAAAGTAAACTTACCTTATTACTGTTAGTTGGAGGCATAAATTTCCACTCTGTGAATGCCCTGTTCATTTGTGGATCCCATTGTAGGGTTAAACAAAGTCAACAGAGTCCTTCCATCCCATTCATTTCTAATGCAACCTGTATTGCTACCATAAGCAGCAAAATAAAATCTTTTCCATTTACCTCTGACTCAAAAAGCAGAGGGAGAGGTATTTTGAGACAGTTTAAATAGGGAAATGGAGATTTAGAGGTTAAGTGATGGGTTTAATGGCAGTGGTGCGTCATGTTAGTACTGTATTTCATTTTTCAAAGTATATCCTCAGAAATAATCTCCTTGGATCTATACAACTAAATAGAATATAAGCAAGAATATAAGACTGTTATCTCCATATAACAAATTAGAAAGCTGACGTTTCTCTATCAGATGTATAATCAGGCTAAACTGGAGACATTGATTCCAGCTCTCCCTGTTATGTAGGGGAGCTTCTCTTGCTATCATTGTAAAGCCTACAGCATTTCCCCTGCATTGACTTTATTCTGATTTCTTTAAAAATAAACTCCTGGGCTTCCCTGGTGGCGCAGTGGTTGAGAGTCCGCCCGCCGATGCAGGGGACACGGATTCGTGCCCCGGTCCGGGAAGATCCCACGTGCCGCGGAGCGGCTGGGTCCGTGAGCCATGGCCGCTGAGCCTGCGCGTCCGGAGCCTGTGCTCCGCAACGGGAGAGGGCGCAACGGTGAGAGGCCCGCGTATCGCAAAACTAAATAAATAAATAAACTCCTGCTAGTCTTTCTTGAATTAGATGCTGATAGATCTAAGAAAATGAGTCTAATTCCTCTTCCCCATTAGCCCTAAAGCTAACCTACCTGCAGATCTTCTAAGTTACTCTTTTCTCTAAATCAGACTTCCCTCAGTAGTCTGAACTTATCTATCACAAGTTCTAGAACTTTCATCATACTTCAGAAAAATGTACTTTATCCACTTCCCTGAAGAAAGAAAAAAAGTATAATTCACTCAGCTAATATTGACTGATGGCAAACAGTATTAGAATCTTATTGTGTGTTTATGTACAGTCATGAACAAAAAAGATACAGTCCTTGAAATTAGGTAATTTGCTTATTAGGGCAGGGACATAGGTGATATTCATGAAATAATTTAAAATTTTATTCAGCAGTAAGTTGCCATGAAAAAAATAAAATAAAAAACAGTGTTCTTGAGCAGTATATTACATTGAATGGAGCAAGAAGTTATCCCTGAGGAAATTGCCTTTGAAAGACAAAAAAGGAGGCAGGCATTCAAAAATCTGGGACAAGAGAGAGCCAAATAAAGGAAAATGTTAGTGCAAAGATGGAAGCCAGGCTGGTGTGGTCAAAGGATCAAGAGGTTTCCAATAAATAAGGACTAAGTTGAATAAGGGGGCAAATGAGAAGAATTGAAGTTAGGGACATAGGCAGGGACAGATATTCTGGGGCCTTAGGATGCCCCATAAAAGGGATTTAGATTTTATTCTAAATCCTAGTGCTATCTATTGGTTTTGAGTGTGGAGGGACTTGATCTGATACCATTTTTAAAAGAATACGCTGGCTGTTTTAAGAAAAATGAATTGTGGGGAGGCAAGAGTAGGGTCTGGGGACTAGTGAGAGGCTTCCAGTAAACCAAAAGAGATTATCGTGTTCAAACAGGGACTTGATGATGCATTGTCTTGTCTTAGAGTTGGGGCGGATGGTGATTGAAAGGGAAGAATTGGACACTTCCTAGCTGGGGATTTGAGTATCTGGGTGGACAACGCTGTCCTCACTTGAAGTAGGACGGACTTAGGGTGAGAGAAAAGGTCTTGGGGCTGGGGACAAATGGGTAGTTCTGGTTTTAAAAAAATTATGTCTGGAATTTATATTTTGTTTTAGATGTGTGCTCACTTATATGCAGTACAGGGTAACAGTAGTTTCCCTTGAATTTGAGCCTTTATTTCTATTATGTCAGCCTATGGTTGTAGTCGTTTATTAAGCAGTCATGTGTAGAAAAAATGTATTCAGTGAAAAACTATGCATCCTTTCTCTCTCTCTCTCTCTCTCTCTCTCTCTCTATATATATATATATATATATATATATATACACACACATATATATATATACACATACATATACACACACACACATACTTTTTTTTAATGCAGCCTTCTTAGATTTCCCTTCTTGGTTATCAGATTCTAGCTCTGTTTATTGTCTCTGAGCTATTTTGCAACTCTTTGTAAGTTGCAGGTAACTAATAGATATATATAAACTCTTCTCTGTGCAGTAGTGATTTTAATTGAGTACCTTTTTTCTGTGGAAAATGGTTTTGTCCACATTTGCAATTAATTTCAACATTCCTTTACTCCATATGAATTTTTCTTCCTTTTCCCTTCATTCAGTTACAACATCCGCTTGATTTCCTCATCTAAGTAAAGTAAAATCTTTAATGTGCATTCCTTTTTATATCTGTATGAGAATCATAGCTTTACTTTTTCCTAAAAATGATCTTTTAGCACAGTTCTCACCAATGGCTCATATTGCTCTCCTGGGCAGACGAACGCCCATACGTTTTCACACAAACTACTGTAAAGTTGTGCTCCCGAATTCTGTATTTAATAATGTGACATTAACACATTTCATTTCATATGATGCCAGTTTCCCAGAAAAATTCTGGACTTTCATGTGAAATACCCAGAATCAGTTTTGCCAGTACAATTATGAATTCAAATGTCAAATGATTCATTTTATACCTCAGCACCAAGAACATTACATCCTCCTAGTGGAAGGGAGAATTTCTAATGATCAGTCTTTGAGCTTCCACAAGCCATTTAGTAAAATTTTAGACACTTTGTGTACATCAGAATTGGTTTGTCAATAATGAAAGATATCACTGAGTGTTTCTAAGCAAATTCATACATTGCCTCTATTCTCAGAAGTGTATACTTTAGTGACTAAGGTTCTGAGAGATTGTAATTCATTATTTTTTAGAGGAAACTTACTTGAAGTTATATTCTAAAACTGTCTTTTAAAAAAGATTAGCTCATGACTCATAAATTGGAGTGGTTCATTTTTTGTCTTGTCAAGGAAGAAGAAAACGTACTTCACTGACAAGGAAAAATAAACATTGCATCTTTGGCAAAGGTGTAGTTTAAATATTTAGAAAATTGTGATTCATAAGTCAAAAACGGTAATGATATAATATCATTTCCAGAGCTGTATCTGTGCAAGCACTTTTTCTACTCATATAACATTAATTGGTTTTAAGGTATCATTTGTGTAAGTTATTATTAACATTGAAAATATAAATCATGAAGATTAAATGACACAATTAATTTACAAAAAATAAATTCATCTAACGTTTATTTTGTAATACCTTTTAAAAAATATTATGCCAAGCTTGGCAAACTTTAACAAATGTTTAATTTCTTATAAATCATTTTTTGAATGTGACTATTTTAGAGGAATTATAGATGAAAACAGAGTTTTGGTTGACAAATGAAAACTTCACAAAGAAAGAAGCATAGTTTTATTTATTGATATAGCTAATATGTTTATGGCATCTGTGAGAGCCACGTATACAGGTAGACTGTGAGATGGGTTGATGATTACCAATTTTGTTCTGACGTTATGAAAATAAAAACTCAAATGTTACACAAAACTTATTCTTTGAGTTGGGGTAGATGGTTATTGAAAAAGAATAATTAGATGCTTTCTAGTTTGGGGATTTCAGTAGCTGGGTGGACACTGTTGTCCTGACCTGAAATGGGAAAGACTTATGGTGAGGGGGAAGGTTTTGGAGCTGGGGTAAGAATGGATAGTTCTGTTTGTAACAAACTTACTTCTAGAATTCACATTTTATTGTAGATGTGTTTTTACTTGCATGCAGTAGAGGGTGACTGTAGTCTTCCTGGGACTTGACCCTTTATTTCTGTTATATCAGTCTCAGGTTCAGTTGTTTGTTTAGCAGTCATGTCTGGAAAAGAAAGATGTATTGCATGGGAAACTATGCATCTTCCTTAGATTACCATCTGTAAAATGCTTACTTTAAAAATCTTAGGGGCTTCCCTGGTGGCGCAGTGGTTGGGAGTCTGCCTGCCAATGCAGGGGACACGGGTTCGTGCCCCGGTCCGGGAGGATCCCACATGCCGTGGAGCGGCTGGGCCCATGAGCCATGGCCACTGAGCCTGCGCGTCCGGAGCCTGTGCTCCGCAATGGGAGAGGCCACAGCAGTGAGAGGCCCACGTACCACAAAAAAAAAAAAAAAAATCTTAGTTGAACTTACTTTTATCCATACTGGGTTGACATTTTTGGTATATTTTTAACAGTTCTAAGACAAAATATTTCACTTGTCATTGAGAGCTTATACACTGGACTTGGGGAAACGTGGGGACTATGCTGATGAGGCCTCTCATTTACGTTTCCTCATTTGTGAAAGAGAAAGTATTTAGTTTCTGGAAACTTGGGGCTGCCTCCCCCTCCTTATGTTAGACTACATTTTGAATTGCCCGTAGAGTTCCTTCAAATAAAGCAACAAGCAATAAATGGATATTTTCATACTTCTGTAAGCTCTCTTCTTGAAGGAGAGATCCCTTGTAGTATTCACCATTTTAGCTCCAGAACCTACATTGTTGATGGTTGAGGGTAGATCTCATAGAGGTGTCTTTGCCTTACTGGGGAGTCTTTGTATGGCTTATAGGGTACAATTCCAAGGTCAAAAGGAAAGTGACTGACCCTATCCCCAACATTTCTCAAGGACCCATGGTGATAGAGAATCACAACTCTCTTACCACATTTGGTACCCTAAGAGGTAGATTTCTCTTTATTCTGTATAAGAAATATTTTGAAAAGAAGCAAACATCATTTCTAATCAAAGAGATGTTTTTCAAAGGAGTTCTTCAAAATGTACATGTTCTTTTCCTTTGGGACAGTACATAAGATCTACCTTCTGGAAAGGTACACACATATCAAATCGTGTGCTTCCTCCTTAAAAGGAAAAATTCATGTTTGGTCAATCCTCTTTACTCCCCATAAAGAAAAATTAGAGTGTCCAGAGAGTCTCAAGCTAATAATGAGTATTTTATGGAAATTTTCTCATAATTGAAGATTAATGTTTAGTTTATGATTTTATTTCAGTAATCTCCATATTTATTTTTAACCCATTCCACAAATAGGGGTAACATAAGTTGACTAAAGCAGTATAACAAAGATTTTATGTTTGATGGATTTGGGAAGAGGGAGGAATAAGAAGTTTTTTCACCCTTTTCTCACTTGTTCCCAGCAGTGATCTCAAGTTTCAGGACAGTCTGGATGGCAAATAGGCGAGTAGAGAAAAGTATGCTTTGTTTCTGTGGCGGTCTCAGAGCCAGTGACTTCTCTGGGAGAGAGGTAGTTTATCCAGCCTAAAATTTTGAGACTGAAAACTTGGAGGGAAGCTGGTCCAAGATTTCTGCAGAATAAAACCCTTGGTGCTATTGCCAGAATAGAATAGATGTCTGGTTTGTGATATTAGTTATCTATTACATTCTTGGAAAGGCTAAATATCAGCTTCCCTGGTACCCAGCAAATGGCGATAGGTCAATTACTGCTGCTCTAAATGAATATTTTTAAGCAATTTTTTCCCTTGGCATTATTTAAAGCATAAGTGGTTAGATTTATTATATTTATTTATTTTTTCATCAGTGTATACATGTCAATCCCAATTGCCCAATTCATCACACCACCCCCCACCCCCCTGCCACTTTCCCCCCTTGATGTCCGTACGTTTGTTCTCTACATCTTTGTCTCAGCTTCTGCCCTGCAAACTGGTTCATCTCTACCATTTTTCTAGGTTCCACATATATGCATTAATATACGATATTTGTTTTTCTCTTTTTGACTTACTTCACTCTGTATGACAGTCTCTAGATCATCCACGTTTCAACAAATGACCCAATTACATTCCTTTTTATGGCTGAGTAATATTCCATTGTATAATATATATACCACATCTTCTTTATCCATTCGTCTGTCGATGGGCTTTTTAGGTTGCTTCCATGACCTGCCTATTGTAAATAGTGCTGCAATGAACATTGGGGTGCATGTGTCTTTTTGAATAATGGTTTTCTCTGGGTATATGCCCAGTAGTGGGATTGCTGCGTCATATGGTAATTCTGTTTTTAGTTTTTTAAGGAACCTCCATACTGTTCTCCATAGTGGCTGTATCAATTTACATTCCCACAACAGTGCAAGAGGGTCCCCTTTTCTCCACACCCTCTCCAGCATTGGTTGTTTGTAGATTTTCTGATGATGCCCATTCTAACTGGTGTGAGGTGATACCTCATTGTAGTTTTGATTTGCATTTCTCTAATAATTAGTGATGTTGAGCAGCTTTTCATGTGCTTCTTGGCCATCTGTATATCTTCTTTGGAGAAATGTCTATTTAGGTCTTCTGCCCATTTTTGGATTGGGTTGTTTGTTTTTTAAATATTGATCTGCATGAGCTGTTTATATATTTTGGAGATTAATCCTTTGTCCATTGATTCGTTTGCAAATATTTTCTCCCATTCTGAGGGTTGTCTTTTTGTCTTGTTTATGGTTTCCTTTGCTGGGCAAAAGCTTTGAAGTTTCATTAGGTCCCATTTGTTTATTTATTTTTTTAATTTCCATTACTCTAGGAGGTGGATCAAAAAAGATCTTGCTGTCAAAGAGTGTTATGTCAAAGAGTGTTCTTCCTATGTTTTCCTCTAAGAGTTTTATAGTGTGTAGTCTTACATTTAGGTCTCGAATCCATTTTGAGTTTATTTTTGTGTATGGTGTTAGGGAGTGTTCTAATTTCATTCTTTTACATGTACCTGTCCAGTTTTCCCAGCACCACTTATTGAAGAGACTGTCTTTTCTCCATTGTATATCCTTGCCTCCTTTGTCATAGATTAATTTACCGTAGGAACGTGGGTTTATCTCTGGGCTTTCTATCCTGTTCCATTGATCTATATTTCTGTTTTTGTGCCAGTACCGTATTGTCTTGATTACTGTAGGTTTGTAGTATTGTCTGAAGTTAGGGAGTCTGATTCCTCCAGCTCCATTTTTTTCCCTCAAGACTGCTTTGGCTATTCGGGGTCCTTTGTGTCTCCATACAGATTTTAAGATTTTTTGTTCTAGGTCCATAAAATGCCATTGGTAATTTGATAGGGATTGCATTGAATCTATAGATTGCCTTGGGTAGTATAGTCATTTTCACAGTATTGATTCTTCCAATCCAAGAACATGGTATATCTCTCCATTTGTTGGTATCATCTTTAATTTCTTTCATCAATGTCTTATAGTTTTCTGCATACAGGTCTTTCCTCTCCCTAGATAGGTTTATTCCTAGGTATTTTATTCTTTTTGTTGCAATGGTAAATGGGAGTGTTTTCTTAATTTCTCTTTCATTAGTATATAGGAATGCAAGAGATTTCTGTGCATTTATTTTGTATCCTGCAACTTTACCAAATTCATTGGTTACCTCCAGTAGTTTTCTGGTGGCATCTTTAGGATTCTCTATGTATAGTATCATGTCATCTGTAAACAGTGACAGTTTTACTTCTTCTTTTCTGTTTTGTATTCCTTTTATTTCTTTTTCTTCTCTGATTGCTGTGGCTAGGACTTCCAAAACTATGTAGAGGTGAGAGTGGACACCCTTGTCTTGTTCCTGATCTTAGTGGAAATGCTTTCAGTTTTTCACCATTGATAATGATGTTTGCTGTGGGTTTGTCATATATGGCCTTTATTATGTTGAGGTAGGTTCCCTCTTTGCCCACTTTCTGGAGAGTTTTTGTCATAAATCGGTGTTGAATTTTGTCAAAAGCTTTTTCTGCATCTATTGAGATGATCATATGGTTTTTCTTCTCAGTGTGTTAATATGGTATATCACATTGATTGATTTGTGTACATTGAAGTATCCTTGCATTCCTGGGGTAAATCCTACTTGGTCATGGTGTATGATCCTTTTAATGTGTTGTTGGATTCTGTTTGCTAGTATTTTGTTGAGGATTTTTGCATCTGTATTCATCAGTGATATTGGTCTGTAATTTTCTTTTTTTGTAGTGTCTTTGTCTGGTTTTGGTATCAGGGTGATGGTGGCCTCATTGAATGAGTTTGGGAGTGTTCCTTCCTCCGAAATTTTTTGCAAAAGTTTGAGAAGGATGGGTGTTAGCTCTTCTCTAAATGTTTGATAGAATTCACCTGTGAAGCCATCTGGTCCTGGACTTTTGTTTGTTGGAAGATTTTTAATCACAGTTTCAATTTCATTACTTGTGATTGGTCTGTTCATATTTTCTATATGGTTCAGTCTTGGAAGGTTGTACCTTTTTAAGAATTTGTCCATTTCTTCCAGGTTGTCCATTTTATTGGCATAGAGCTGCTTGTAGTAGTCTCTTAGGATGCTTTGTATTTCTGCGGTATCTGTTGTAACCTCTCCTTTTTGATTTCTAATTTTATTGATTTGAGTCCTCTCCCTCTGTTTCTTGATGAGTCTGGCTAATGGTTTATCAGTTTTGTTTATCTTCTCAAAGAACCAGCTTTTAGTTTTATTGATCTTTGCTATTGTTTTCTTTGTTTCTATTTCATTTATTTCTGCTCTGATCTTTATGATTTCTTTCCTTCTGCTAACTTTGGGTTTTGTTTGTTCTTCTTTCTCTAGTTCCTTTAGGTGTAAGGTTAGATTGTTTATTTGAGATTTTTCTTGTTACTTGAGGTAGGCTTGTATAGATATAAACTTCGCTTTTAGAGCTGCTTTTGCTGCATCCAATACGTTTTGGATCATCTTGTTTTCGTTGTCATTTCTGTCTAGGCATTCTTTTTTTTTTTTTGCAGTACACGGGCTTCTCACTGCTGTGGCCTCTCCCACTGTGGAGCACAGGCTCCAGATGTGCAGGCTCAGCAACCATGGCTCATGAGCCCAGCCGCTCCATGGCATGTGGGATCTACCCAGACGGGAGCACGAACCGGTGTCCCCTGCATTGGCAGGCAGACTCTCAACCACTGCGCCGCCAGGGAAGCCCAAATTTATTTATTTATTTATGCTTGCATTGGGTCTTTGTTGCTGCACGTGGGCTTTTTTCTAGGCTTCATGGCATGTGGGATCCTCCCGGACCAGGGATCGAACCCGTGACCCCTGCATTAGCAGGTGGATTCCTAACCACTGTGCCACCATGGAAGCCCCATAGGTATTTTTTGATTTCCTCTTTGATTTCTTCAGTGATCTCTTGGTTATTTAGTAACGTATTGTTTAACCTCCATGTGTTTGTTTTTCCCCTGTAATTCATTTCTAATCTCATAGCATTGTTGTTAGAAAAGATGCTTGATATGATTTCAGTTTTCTTAAATTTACGGAGACTTGATTTGTGACCCAAGATGTGATCTGTCCTGAAGAATGTTCCGTGCGTACTTGAGAAGAAAGTGTAATCTGCTGTTTTTGGATGGAATGTCTTATAAATATCAATTAAATCTGTCTTGTCTATTGTGTCATTTAAAGCTTCTGTTTCCTTATTTATCTTCATTTTGGATGATTTGTCCATTGGTGTAAGTGAGATGTTAAAGTCCCCCACTAGTGTGTTACTGTTGATTTCCTCTTTTATGGCTGTTAGCAGTTGCCTTATGTATTGTGGTGCTCCTGTGTTGGGTGCATATATATTTATAATTGTTATATCTTCTTGGATAGATCACTTGATCATTATGTAGTGTCCTTCCTTGTCCCTTGTAACACTCTTTATTTTAAAGTCTATTTTATCTGATATGAGTATTGCTTCTCCAGCTTTCTTTTGATTTCCATTTGCATGGAATATCTTTTCCGTCCCCTCACTTTCAGTCTGTATGTGTCCCTATGTCTGAAGTGGTTCTTTTGTAGACAACGTGTATATGGGTCTTGTTTTTGTATCCATTCAGCAAGCCTGTGTCTTTTGGTTGGAGCATTTAATCCATTAACGTTTAAGGTAATTATCGATATGTATGTTCCTATGACCATTTTCTTATTTGTTTTAGGTTTGTTTTTGTAGGTCCTTTTCTTCTCTTGTGTTTCCCACTTATAGAAGTTCCTGTAGCATTTGTTGTAGAGCTGGTTTGGTGGTGCTGAATTCTCTTAGCTTTTGCTTGTCTGTAAAGCTTTTGATTTCTCCATCGACTCTGAATGAGATCCTTGCCGGGTAGAGTAATCTTGGTTGTAGGTTCTTCCCTGTCATCCCTTTAAGTATATCATGTCACTCCCTTGTGGCTTGTTGAGTTTCTGATGTGAAATTAGGTGTTCATCTTATGGGAGTTCCCTTGTATGTTATTTGTTGTTTTTCCCTTGTTGCTTTCAATAAGTTTTCAATGTCTTTAATTTTTGCCAATTTGATTACTATGTGTCTCAGCCTCTTTCTCCTTGGGTTTATCCTGTATGGGACTCTCGGCTCTTCCTGGACTTGGGTGGCTATTTCCTTTCCTGTGTTAGGGAAGTGTTCGACTATAATCTCTTCAAATATTTTCTCTGGTCCTTTCTGTCTCTCTTCTCCTTCTGGGACCCCTATAATGCAAATGGTGTTGTGTTTCATGTTGCCCCAGCGGTATCTTAGGCTGTCTTTATTTCTTTTCATTCTTTTTTCTTTATTCTGTTCCGCAGCAGTGAATTCCACCATTCTGTCTTTCAGGTCACTTATCCATACTTCTGCCTCAGTTATTCTGCTATTGATTCTTTCTAGTGTAGTTTGCATTTCAGTTATTGTATTGTTCATCTCTGTTTGTTTGTTCTTTAATTCTTTTAGGTTTTTGTTAAACATTTCTTGCATCTTCTCTATCTTTGCCTCCATTTTTTTCCAAGGTCCTGGATCATCTTCACTATCACTATTCTGAATTCTTTTTCTGGAAGGTTGCCTATCTCCACTTCATTTAGTTTTCTTTCCTGGGGTTTTAACTTGTTCCTTCATCTGGTACATAGCCCTCTGCCTTTTCATCTTGTCTGTCTTTCTGTGAATGTGGTTTTTGTTCCACAGGGTGCAGGATTGTAGTTCTTCTTGCTTCCGCTGTGTGCCCTGTGGTGGATGAGGCTATCTAAGTGGCTTGTGCTAGTTTCCTGATGGGAGGGACTGGTGGTGGGTAGAGCTGGCTGTTGCTCTGGTGGGCAGAGCTCAGTAAAACTTTAATCTGCTTATCTGCTATTGGGTGGGGCTGGGTTCCCTCCCTGTTGGTTGTTTGGCCTGAGGCAACCCAACACTAGAGCCCACCTGGACTCTTTGGTGGGGCTAATGGCGGACTTTGGGAGGGCTCACGCCACGGAGTACTTCCCATAACTTCTGCTGCCAGTGTCCTTGTCCTCATGGTGAGCCACAGCCACCCCCTGCCTCTGCAGGAGACCCCCCAACACTAGTAGGTAGGTCTGGTTCAGTCTTCTCTGGGGTCACTGCTCCTTCCCCTGGGTCCCAATGCGCACACTACTTTGTGTGTGCCCTCCAAGAGTGGAGTCTCTGTTTCCCCCAGTCCTGTCAAAGTCTTCTAATCAAATCCCTAGCCTTCAAAATCTGATTCTCTAGGAATTCCTCCTCCCATTGCCGGACCCCCAGGTTGGGAAGCCTGATGTGGGGCTCAGAACCTTCACTCCATTGGGTGGACTTTTGTGGTATAGTTCTCCAGTTTGTGAGTCACCCACCCAGCAGTTATGGGATTTGATTTTATTGTGATTGCATGCCTCCTACCGTCTCATTGTGGCGTATCCTTTTTGGTTAGTTCCAGTGTCTTCCTGTCGATGATTGTTCAGCAGTTAGTTGTGATTGTGGTGTTCTGGCAAGAGGGAGTCCTGATCCCTTACTTGAAACACCTGTCTTTCCAAAGATTATGACAAGAAGAAGGTTCAAATAAATAATAACGTTTCTTCACTTTAATGGGCTTAGAAGCTCCGCTTCCTTTTGTACCACCCTGGTCTCGCAGCTCCCGTCCCTGCTCCTCGGACTGGGTCCCCTATTTATTTTTTTAATACATCTTATTTGGAGTATAATTGCTTTACAATGCTATGTTAGTTTCTGTTGTACAACAAAGTGAATCGGCCATATGCATACATATATCCCCACATCCCCTCCCTCTTGAGTCTCCCTCCCACCCTCCCTGTCCCACCCCTCTAGGTCTTTGCAAAGCACTGATCTGATCTCCCTGTGCTATGTGGCTGCCTCCCACTAGCTATCTATTTTACATTTGGTAGTGTATATATGTCCACGCCACTCTCTCACTTCATCCCATCCCTTCCCCCTCCCCGTGTCCTCAAGTCCATTCTCTATGTCTACATTTTTACTCCTGCCCAGCCACTGGGTTCATCAGTACCTTTTTTTTTTTTTTTAGATTCTGTGTATATGTGTTATAGCATACGATATTTGTTTTTCTCTTTCTGACTTACTTCACTCTGTATGACAGACTCTAGGTCCATCCACCTCACTACAAATAACTCAATTTCGTTTCTTTTTATGGCTGAGTAATATTCCATTTTATATGTGTGCTACATCTTCTTTATCCATTCATCCGTCAGTGGACATTTAGGTTGCTTCCATGTCCTGGCTATTATAAATAGTGCTGCAGTGAACATTGTGGTACATGTCTCTTTTTGAATTACGGTTTTCTCGGGGTATGTGCCCAATAGTGGGATTGCTGGGTCATATGGTAGTTCTAATTTTAGTTTTTTAAGGAAACTCCATACTCTTGTCCATAGTGGTTGGTTGTATCAATTTACATTCCCACCAACAGTGTAGGAGGGTTCCCTTTGCACCACACCCTTTCCAGCATTTATTGTTTCTAGGTACTTTGATGGTGGCCATTCTGACCGGTGTGAGGTGATACCTCATTGTAGTTTTGATTTGCATTTCTCTAATAATTAGTGATACTGAGCATCTTTTCATGTGCCTCTTGGCTATCTGTATGTCTTCTTTGGTGAAATGTCTATTTAGGTCTTCCACCCACTTTTTAATTGGGTTGTTTGTTTTTGGATATTGATCTCCATGAGCTGTTTGTATATTTTGGAGATTAATCATTTAGATTTATAACTAGAACCAATATACTTAAGGAAGACTTGTAAATATGAAAAATAATGATTTTGACTATGTATCCTAAATATAGAAAATACCTAATGAGTATATTTAAAAGTAATTTTAATCTTCATAGCAATGATGTGGCCCAGGGTTAATTTTAGCAAGGAGAAAATTAGATAATGAGTTATATACAAAGAGTATTGAAAAAATTGTAGAATATCCATTTTTCCTTTAAGATCGGTATACTTTTAATCAGCTTGTGTTAGCATAGGAGACAGAGACCAAAAAAAAGCAAAGAATAATTATCAAAAGTATATATACCTAGTCTTTAAATTTCAACTGGATTGAGAAAAATTATATTCCTCTAATAATTTCCCAAATGGCAACTCCAGAAGTTTTTGGAAAATCCCAGTGTATTATAGGCACAATTATTTTTCAGAGTAAATTAAATCTATAAACCTTGGCTTATTAAACCCAGACTTTTCAGATTTTGTAACCTGTTATTTTACTCATTTTTTGGAGCAGGAGAAGTAGAAAGACTCTCATACCAAAATTCACCAAAATTTCTTGACCAGCTAAACTGGTATTGAAAGTAAAATCATGCATTATTAGAAGTATTTATTTTTAATCTTTAAAAAACCATTTCCATGGAACTTCACTATTATTTAAAGAAGAAGAAAATCAGTATGATTTTTGGCATTATTTTCAAATTTGGATTTATGAAACTGTTTAGCAATGCTGTGAAACATATTCTTTTTTCTGTATTTTTTTGAAAAATATCTTTTAAATAATGAATCAAAATTTTTTGGCTGGAATTTGTTACTATAATTCCTAAAAGGACATCAGTTGATCATGCTTTTCTTCTGAGGTTGGGAAAAATTTACCTCTTCTACTTTATACTCCTGTGATAGGAGCATTTAACATTTAAATGCTCTTTTAACTGATCTGGCATATTACAGGTTACAGGGTATGAGAGGAAAATTAAGTTTACTTATATACCATATATAAAGCAGATTTTCATTAATAATACATATTTATTTCAAAAGTAATGGTAATAGTAAGTAATAATAAGGAATCGATGATCAGACAAGAGTATGATAACCATCTCAAAATGACTTTTTGGTAAATAATATGGTTTGACGTATGAGAAGTGGTATGTGTTGAAACATGAAATTCTTCAAGCATTCTTTGATGATGATAGGATTCCTTAGGAATTTTTAAAAAATATTTTATGTACACTGAAAATACCAGTTTCATATTTTATCACTGTTGAAAAAAAGGCTTTCCAGTAGTTTTTTTGGGTTGTAATTTTTTCCAGGGGCAGAAACTGTGACAGATTTTCCTTTTCCACAAAAGTGAAGCTAGTCTACCATTCTGTGTTCAATCAAAGGTACAGTTCATCTATAAAGTGTTGCCATTGTGTGTTTCATGTAGAGAAAGAAACTAATATGTCATAAATGTGCTGCAGTTATTTTCCATTTCTTGTTTCAGCAGCAATAAAAGGAGAGAGAGTTACACATTTATTTACTTGTCACACCGGACAAAATTCTTCAGAAAGAAAAATCATATGCTACCTTAACGACTTTAGCAATTTTTGCAATGTAAAAGGAAAAAAAAGATTGATTTCTGTTTAGCCAGTTTTTTTTTTTGTTCTGTGGGTAACACTTTTTTTATTTCCTAGACATTTCTCTCACTCAAAATTAAAGGGTTATTTTAGAACCATTTTACAGTGTTTCTTGAAAAGCTAAAGTTCTCTAGGAGACTGTCTGTTCTGTATTTGAATATGTAAGTACTAACCATGTCTGAAGGTATTGAGATAATAGATACATTCTGTTTACATGCTTTGTAGTGAGTTATTGTTCTTAAGCCTGTAAGATGCAGCTACAAAGAAGATGTAAATGGAGAATTCACTCAATAAGCCAGAAAGAGTGTTACCAAACTAGACCTTTGGGTCCACTTGTCCACACACAGTAAACCCAAGCTCTTGTGAGGGAAAGTGCAGCCTTTATTGAAAGGCCAAGTAAGGACCTGAACTCTCCCATGGATTTCAGGGAAGGGCTTTTAAAGGCAAGATGAGGGAGATAGTTGCAGGGTGCCTGGTAAGCTCTTGCATAATTTTCTGATTGGTTGATGGTGAGTTAACAGGATGGTGTCAAGGGATTAACATCATCAGTCCTCAGGCCCCAGCTGGTCTGGGACCTACGTGCTTATAGACATCGTACAGTTAGCTTCTTCTGTCTAGTGGGGGTTTTAGTATATGCAAAACAACTCAAGAGTATGTGTCAGATGCTGTTATGTATGTCCTTCAGGGAGGAACTAAAGATTCTGTGACTGTAAATTGTTACCATTGGACCATTTCTCCTGGTCCAACTACTATTTTTTGTTACTACGTGTTCACATTCTTTCAATCATTAATTCTTGAGCCAGCCTTTTATGACTCAGTGGAGGCCTGGGGGAATAAAGATTTTCTACAAACAAGAGGCAGGCAGAGGACATGTGGCCGGGGTCAGGGTGGTGGGGACGTTTGTCCTGGGAAGGCTCCATAAGGTCCTGCTCAGTTATAAGAAGAAAGAGAATTCTCTTTTTAGGCATTTATTAAGTATAACACTGGGTTCACTTTTTAAAATCTAATAATTGGCATCATTTGGAGAATAATACACTAATTCTAGAGGCAGAACAAAGAAAAGGTACATTGCCTCCCTTTTAAAATATTTACTTCTCGGGGCTTCCCTGGTGGCGCGGTGGTTGAGAGTCCGCCTGCCGATGCAGGGTACACGGGTTTGTGCCCCGGTCCAGGAAGATCCCACATGCCGTGGAGCGGCTAGGCCCGTGAGCCATGGCCGCTGAGCCTGCGTGTCTGGCGCCGGTGCTCCACAATGGGAGAGGCCACAACAGTGAGAGGCCCGCGTACAGAAAAAAAAAAAAAAAAAAAATTTACTTCTCTGATTAAGTAAAATCCAAAGAAAAACAAAATGTAGATATGGGATACAATATCTTTCATAACCAGCAGTGGTGATAAGACTTTCCAAAGAAGGATTCATCTAGTTCAGTGAAGCTCCATGAGCCTATGAGGAAGAGCCCTTTTCTGCAACTTGCGTTTTTAGATATTTTCAACATCCTATGGAATGTGGGTTCCTGGTGTTATCATATGTCAGGCCTTATTAATCAGATCATTTTATACAGATCGCCATCTGCAAACACATCTGTAAGTGGGTCAACGTTGTTCTGATTAAATTACCATGACTATTTTTCTTCCTTTGTCTTTCCTTTTTAAACATGGGATGTGAAGACTCAGATTCATACTAGTGTAACGTTTATCCTCCATATGTGCCAATTTTCTTCTTTGAGGCAAAGCATGACAAATCATTTAAGTGTTCACATTAGTAGTGCTAATCCTCTATGTCCGGAGTAGTCAAACTATGATCTGTCAGCCAGATGAAGGCTACAGTTTATTTTTCTATAGCCTGTAGGCTAAGAATTGTTTTTACATTTTTACAAGGTTGTTACCCCCCAAAAAAGAATCTGTGATGGCGACCTTATGCCATGCAAAGCATAAAATATTTGCTATTTACTATCTGGCCATTTAAGGAAAAAAAATTGGCAGATCCCTGTTATATCTGAAGGCATTTATATATGCAAACATACAAAATGTTCCTCTTTTGTTAAATCTCTCATTTTCAGCTCTTACGTTTTTTCCTTAGGCTTGCAGCCTATTACCCTTCTCTTGTTTCATATGCCATAGACACTAGAGAAGAGTGTGTTGTTGCTCATGTGTGTAATCAAATGAATTTAAATACAATTAACAGGGCTTCCCTGGTGGCGCAGTGGTTGAGAGTCCGCCTGCCGATGCAGGGGACACAGGTTCGTGTCCCGGTCTGGGAAGATCACACATGCCGCGGAGCGGCTGGGTCCGTGAGCCATGGCCGCTGAGCCTGCGCGTCCAGAGCCTGTGCTCCACAACGGGAGAGGCCACAACAGTGAGAGGCCTGCATATCGCAAAAAAAACACCCCAAAACAAAAAAACAATTAACATATGTCCTTTGTTTTTCACCCCTCTAGTGATGTAGTTAATTTAGTAATATTTGATTTATTTCATTCGTTTTACCCAGAAAATATTAATAAACTATATATGTGTACAGCAAATAGGGTACAACCCCTGACCTCACATGCTTATAGTTTGTGAAGACAGAAAATTAAATAGGCATCACAATCCCTTATCATAATAATCAGTACTACTACATAATGTAGAGCAGGTCATAGTAGAGAGACAAAATCAAATGGTGAATACTATGGAAGGCATTTGGAGAACTTGAACTCTGCATTCTGAAGGCCTACTTGAAATTGTCCAAATGTAGGAGAAATATAGGGAGAGGAAGTTTATGTAAGGTTCCAGGGTTGTAGAGAAATGGTCCATTCTAGAGTGGAAACGATACAGTGCATGATTGGAAAGCTGGACATTTATAACCAAATTTCTAGCTTCATAGCGCCATAAACAGGGACACTGTGATTGTCCCAATATTTTCAAGAAAAAAATAATATTCTAGTAGTTGTAGCCTATTATTGACTTAAAAAAAGAAGAAAAGAGAAAGATGGTGACAAAACATATATTTTCATGACAGCAAATCATTAGACCTTTTGAGATACCCGTTTAACTAGAAAGCAGTTGTTCCATTAGAAAATAAAGCTCACTGGCAGTGTCATTTTGAACTTAATAAGCAGTGTCATTTTTCTTCTCTTAGGGAGTAAATGGTCAGCCATGCAGGTGTTATCAGCAGTAACGAGGCACTTCAGACTGGGGGACGTAGAGACTGAAGAGTGGGGTTTCATTTTATTTTTTCCAATACATACAATTTTATTAACTTGAAAATTAAAGCTAAATAGTTGGTTTCACATTGCTTACTCTTAGCTGTGCTGTAGCCACTAGCCAAATATGACTATTAAAATTCAATTAACTTAAATTGATTTGAAAACTCAGTTTCTTAGTCACACCAGCCACACTTCAGATGCTCAACAGCTACATGTGGCTAGTGGCTACTGCATTGGGCAGTGGAGATTTGGACATTTCCATCATCATAGAGTGTTATCTTGGAAAGGACTGGCAGTTGCATTAATTACAGTAAAGTCATTTCTGTTAAGTTCTCTAAATAGATGTTATTTGTCATATACCCATTCAGACAAGTTTTTCTTTTGTTATTTTACTTAAAGGGTTCAATCTTTGAATTTCAGTTCTTTTTGTCTTAGCTAGATACGAATTCCTTCAAAGTTTTCTTCTTCACATGGGATCCACACCATACAAAGCATTTGCAACCATATTTACTTCTCAATACTTAGATTTTAAATGTTTTCGTTGAAGTTAACATAAAGAAAACATATGAAGTTAACATAAAGAAAAGCGCGTATAGCTCAGTAAATCATCTCAAAGTGAACCCATACATGGACCCTAACTAAAGTCAAGAAACAGAATATCCTTTGCTATAGTTGTATTTATTGAGTAATTAATGATTTTGAAAGAGTAGATTTTTAGGTTCTTTCTGTTTTTTTTTATGTGATTAAATTTAAAGTTTCACTGAGTAAATTTTGGTTTATTCAAGAAATAGACAGTTTTTTAATTATCAGTTTTTCTCTTATTTCTTCCTTCATGATGCTCATAGTGTTGGCCTCCTTTGTTAATTATATTAATTCTCACTTCCTTAGCCATAGTTTAGAGATGGGTATGGAGCTGAGGGGAGTGTAGACAAGGCCAAATAATAAAATATTGAAGTTATCATATTTCTACAGTTTAATTCTTTGACTGTTGGTTTTTACTAGCATTCCATATTCTGAAAATCTGAACCACACATCTAAATGATAAAACCACACACTAAGTGAGAATGGCCAGATATATTATTAAGTTTTTTAGAGTAACCTTTTCTTTGAAGTATAACAGTCATGCAGAAATGTAATCCAACATCAGAGACGTTGCGTGTCATTAAAAATATTCTTCCACAATTTAAAAAGCTGCAAGGTATTCCATCCTGCAGATGTACCATGATTTAGCTTTCTAACTCCTGTTGCACGTTTCTGGCTTTTTACCTAGTCGTCTTACCCCTCTTTCCATAATTCTGCAAAAATGAATGTATCTGTGTTTAATATCTTTGTGCCAATTTCCAATTTTTCCTTAGAATAAAATTCCTAGAGGTGGAATTTCTGAGTCAAAAGGCATGTGCATTTTTTGTTTGTTTTTTGCGATACGCAGGCCTCTCACTGTTGTGGCCTCTCCTGTTGCGGAGCACAGGCTCCGGATGCACAGGCTCAGCAGCCATGGCTCACGGGCCCAGCCGCTCTGCGGCATGTGGGATCTTCCCGGACCGGGGCACGAACCCACGTCCCCTGCATTGGCAGGCGGACTCTCAACCACTGCGCCACCAGGGAAGCCCAGGTGTGTGCATTTTTCAAAATAAATTTTTAAAATTTTACAATAGTTTTAGGCTTACAGAAATGTTACAGAGGTACTATGAGTAGTTCCTATATACCCCATACCCAGTTTGCCTTATTATTAACATCTCGTTAGTATAACACATTTGTCACAATAAATGAACCCAAACTGAGACATTAATATTATCTAAAGTGCATACTTAATTCAAATTTCTTTAATTTTTACCTCATGTCCTTTTTCTGTCCCAGGATGCCACCCAGGACACCACATTACATTTAGTTTTCATGACCCCTTAGGCTCCTCTTGGCTGTGCAGGGTTCTCAGACTTTCCTTGTCTTTGATGACCTTGACAATTTGAGGAATATTGGTCAGGCATTCTATAGGATATCCCTCAATTGGGGTTTATCTGATTTTTTTTTAATGGAGATTTAAATGACATATAACATATTATTTTTAGGTGTATAACATAATCGTTTGATGTATGTATATATTGCAAAAAGATTACCACTAAGTTTAGTTAACATCCGTCACCACACATTGTTACAAATTTTTTTTCTTCTGATGAGAGCTTTTAAGATCTACTCTCTTAGCAACTTTCTAATATACAATATAGTATTGTTAGCAGTAGTTACCATGCTGTCCTTTACCTACCAAACTCAATCTTAATAATTGGAATTTTGTACCTTTAGACCCCCTTCACCCGTTGCCCCCTGCCGATTCCGATATCTGGCAACTATCAATCTGTTCTCTTTTTTTTTTTGGCGGTACACAGGCCTCTCACCGCCGTGGCCTCTCCGTTGAGGAGCACGGGCCCCGGACTCGCAGGCTCAGCAGCCATGGCTCATGGGCCCAGGCGCTCTGCAGCATGTGGGATCATCCCGGACCAGGGCACGAACCCACGTCCCCTGCATCGGCAGGCAGACTCTTAACCACTGTACCACCAGGGAAGCCCCCTAATAAACCATATCTAAAATAAAATTTCACTGAATCAGTTTGAGAAGTAGGCCAGTCTTCATTGTAGGTGTTTAACAGCAATGGTAGTTTGATAATTTGAAGTGAAAATTAATTTCCACAGGTATTCATCACAGTTTTACTTACTATAGATGAAGGATTCTTAAATGAGTGTTCATAGACACTTAGGATGAGCTTTAAATTATTTGACTCCCTGAAATAGTATGCAAATCCTGAGGTTGTGTATATATTGGGATGGTCCATACCTTGATCATATAGATTAATCTAATTAATTTCTGAATTTGTTCTTCTTTCTCTATCCCTGCCACCACTTCCCTAATTCAAGGCTTCAGCATGTCTTACACAAATTGGTTTGTTGTACTTGGGCGGGGCGGGGGGGGACATGGCTTGTCCCACTAAAGCCATCTTTTATATAACCATTGGAGAGCTCTAGCAGCTATGGAAAATACATGGTAAAGATGAATATAAGCATTAATTTGATTATCTTGTCAATTCCCTGTAGTGGTTCACGTCTGAACTATAACTGGTGAACAAGTTTTGCTGTCATCTGCTCCAGGTGGAAAAATTCATCCTTTGTCTCTGTTTACTTTGAACTCAGTGTTTTCTAGCTCTTTGGCATGTTCTTTCTTATCCCTGTCCCCCTAGATATCTCTATTAATACTATATAATTTGACTAAGGCATTCCCTTCTTTTCTTCAGGAATCCTTCACAGGCTGTTACTTTTCTTCATGCCTCTCTAACTCATACCTGGGACTATCCCTATCATTATAATTACCATAGCATGTGTGTGCAGCTTTAGTGTGTGTGTATGTCATGTTTCACTTGACAGTGATCTTCTTGAAAGTAGGGCCTATGTTATTAATTTTTATATTCCTGGAGTCAGGCACAAGACCTGGGACACCAAAGGTGCTCAATAAATATATGGCAAATGAGTGAATGAATGACTGAATGAAAATGGATTTTCAGGTCTGCTCATTAATTTAAAATAATTCATTTCAACTAGAACTTGTTCTTATAATATACACATTAAAGACCTGATAATTTTAATTCTAATAATATGACTTCTGAAATTATAATACGTTTAACTTGGTGAACTTTTTATAGTAAGAACATGCAAGTCTCACAGCCATATGTATCTGGACCCCTTTACACCAGCATTTGAAGAGATCAGAAAGGTCATCATGTCACAACTGAGGAATGGGTGGGGGGTGTTAACTTCAGTGGGTAGGTGTGAAGCAGCTTGGTATTGTATCACCCCAATTTACCAGTACTGTACACCAGGGTCAAAGACATTGGACCACTTTGATCCTTACATTTCCCCTCTTTAAAGTGAAATAATGATGACCAGTTCACAGAGAACTCCTTTCATCGTTTTGGTATATTCCCTACCACACTTTCTCCAATGTAGTTTTTTGTTTGAATTAATGGGGAAGAAAAGGAAAGGAAAGTAAGAGAGAGAAAAAAAGGAGAGAATGAGTTAAAACTACAAAACTTATAAAAGTAGTAGAATCTAATATTTATTGTTATCTTTTACTGTTTGTGCTTTTTAAGTGTGGTCTTTGGTGACTACATAGTATTCCTTAACGAGAATGTACCATATGTGTTTAACAGCATCCCCATTTTGGGACAGTAGGAAAGTTTCCATTTTTAGCCACATACGTGTAATATGGCCTTGAGGGTGGAGCTTTGCCTGTATGTTTGGAATCACTGCCATACTGTGCTCTGAGGGATGGAAGGCTCTCCTGTAGATACTCCAAAACTCTGCACCTGTGTGCCTTGCCACAGCAGTGTGTCGGTCCCTCTTCACCAGCAACTCTCTGACCATCCATTGCAGTTGAGAGTAGCCATCTTTCAAGAGAATGGAAACTGTCTCATCCCCCTTCATACACTACTTGGACCTTCTTCTTGTGCTCATGAGGCACTTTTGAGAACTTGACTCTCTCTTGATCCCTTCAAGGGGATCCAGTATGTGTGGTGGCATTTCTGACATCTGAGAGGGAAACAGCTATATTTGAAAATATGAAGTTAGTAGATGAGCAAGATGCTCTTTGGGAAAGAAGAAGAACGAATGTTTTCTTTGAGAAGTTGAGCAGTCACTGTAACGTACAGTAGACGATTCATGTCTCTGTGTAAATTGAATTGTGATTATCTTTCCCATACACTCAAAGCCTTATTTATTTTGAGTACATTATATAGATGCTGCTATCCACAGGATGCAGAGAGGATCCTATGTAATGTGTCAGCCTCGACACTGCAATAGAAAGAACTCATTTGCTTACCATGTTATACGTATTGGTCTGCATTTCCACAGGCTGTGAATTACTCCCTTCCAAGGAATTTCTGCCTTGGAAGGATCATTAACTCGTTGAGGGTACCAGCAAACGAGGTAGCAGATTCACCTTTTGTGAACTAAAATTCTAAATCCAGAAAAGACGATGAGAGTTCTGAAGTCCATCTCCCTATCTTTGTAAGAGGATCATCTCAGTAAGGAATGATTAAGGTTGTGATTTTTAAGGAGACATTCCTAGATTCAATTCCTTCCTCCATAAGGTTTAAAATTCCTCTATGCCTCAGATTTCTCATAGGTAAATAATATCTACCATGTAGTTTATTATGAGGATTAAATGATAGATAGAACTTAGATACTAATAAGAACTCAATAGGGAATTCCCTGGCAGTCCAGTGGTTAGGACTCTGTGCTTCTACTGCAAGGGCCACAGGTTCAATCCCTGGTCTGGGAACTAAGATCCTGCATGCTGTGTGGTGTGGCCAAACAAAACAAAACAAAAAAACCCCACAAACTCAAAGCTAGCTATCATATTATTAGTCTTATTATTATTGTCATTATTAATTTGATGAGCTTCAGAAAAAATTGTGCACCTTTCTTCATGCCGTTGAGACCTGACTGTCCCTCTAAAACTTGATACTCTGAAATAATAACCAACCCCAGGTAAACCTAGTCAGTGGAGAAGAATTACGGCCATTTTCTTTCCTTTTTTTTTTTAACTTTAAAAAAAGAGCATTACAGATAACCCCAGTTATACAGATTTTTTCTTGTGTCATTCCGTTTAAGCTCTTAGGAGCACAAAGTTTTAGGTCTCTAGTCTCTTAAAGTAGTAAATTGTTTAAGCAAGAAAATAGCTGCATTGATAGGATCCTGATTAGCTTATTGGCATTTGGCTTTGTGGATGCAAATGCTGAGCGAAGATTTAGGATGCAAAGATTTAGGAAAGCGGTGTTTAAGACCAGCTCTGACTCTTAGCATTGTGACTGTGGACTACTCAGTGCCTCTACTTTTCAGATTCTTATCCAAATTATGGGACTTGGTAATCTCTGAGATACCTAGAAGAGCTAATATCCTGTGATTGATTCAGAAAGGAATCATGCTTTAAAGAATGGGGAATGAATTCTGCTCCCGGTTCCTCAGGTAAACTATTATTATGGTATAATAAATTGTTGGTAAAATTATTCTAATTTTCCTTGCCATTGGAGAGATATAGCCATTGAAGCATTTCAGGTGAGAATAGGTTGTCTGGACAGCACCACAAAACCACTGCTGGGCTGGATTAAGTTCCTGACATAACAAGCTGATATAAAAGGTTATCAGAAGTGAGTTAGCCACACAGAGAATTGGCAGGTGTAGCCACTATCAGAAAGCTTTGTTTGTCAACAGTGTTCCTAAAGGAATCATCTTCTCAGCAATGCCACTGTCCCTGCAAAGTCATTCTCTCTGTAGCTTTGAGAAACTCACTTCTTGGTACAGCCAAACCCTTTTCTGTTCAATGTGTCTGCCATCTTTTGAGAAGAGCTTCCACCATAACGTGTCATGTTCAATTCTGTGACTTCATAGTATTTGGCACTTTCTGGGTCTTGAAACAAACAGTGTCAGCAAACTCATTTCTTCATCCGGGAGGAAAGGGCCAAGTTGTTGTTGCCCGGTTGTTGCTGGTGGACAGAGGCTCTGTTTCCAGGTTTTCAGGGTCCTGGTATACCTGTGTTTACCTTGGAAACTAAGACATGCTGGGGTTTTTTTTTTTTTATTTTGTTTTTTAATCAGGGGTATAGTTGCTTTACAATGTTGTGCTAGCTCCTGCGGCACAGTGAAGTGAACCTGCCATATGTATACACATATTCCCCTCCCTTTTGGATTTCCCTCCCATCCAGGTCACCACAGAGCACCAAGTAGAGTTCCCCTTGCTATACAGCACATCCTCACTAGTTTTCTATTTCATGCTGGCTTTATCTCAGAAATCACTCTTATCCCTGCACCTCTTGGTTCACCTGTGAGTGAAGACTAGAAACTTCTCTTTTTATCTGAACTCTTGTTTAAAGAAGAAGAGTATTTTGATGTTCTGTTGACACACTGATTACGGTGGAGTATTGTGTGACTCAGCAATTAGGGTTTAGACAGCACTTAGGGCAAAAACCATGTATAGTAAAAAAATGCCTTTAGAAATCCGTTAAGTTTGACATAAAGTGCAGCGTAAGTAGATTTGTGTACAATTTTATGAAGTAAAATACGTATATGAAAAATGCATATCTTCAAACTAGAACCACACTGCACACACTGCAAGCTGATTACTCTGAGAGATGTTCCCAGGGACCGACACCCCTTGTAGGCACAGTTAATTTGTGTCTCCCTGTTCACTACCCTCCTGGTTATTTTTAGTGCATGGAAGGGCAGGCAGACTCACTCAGGCTACTTAAATTCTTGTTTCTCTCCTTCTCTCTTTATCTCCCTAGATGTGTACAATTAGAATATTATAAGCTAAATACCCAAATGATGTGGCTCCTCTATAGCTAGGGTTAGCTCTATATTCATAGAGGGGAAAGATGATTTAAAAGATGTTTCAGTAATAGGCTGCTGCAGAGAATCAGTTTAAATTACTTTTTTTGCGGTACTAGGGCCTCTCACTGTTGTGGCCTCTCCCGTTGTGGAGCACAGGCTCCGGATGCGCAGGTTCAGCGGCCATGGCTCACGGGCGCAGCTGCTCCGGGCATGTGGGATCTTCCCGGACCAGGGCACGAACCTGTGTCCCCTGCATCAGCAGGCGGACTCTCAACCACTGAGCCACCAGGGAAGCCCTAAATTACTTTCTGATGCATCAAAGAACACTTATTGAGCACCTATGTTATGGACTCAGTGTTTTGTGTGCCCCCTCGAAATGCATATTTTGAAACCCTAACCCCCAGTGTGATGGTTGAAGGGCCTTTGGGATGTAGTTAGGTTTAGGGTGATGCCCTCATGATGAGATTCGTGTCCTCATAAGAAGAAGAGACAGGAGAGTCAACTCCCTCCCCACAAGCACACATGGAGGAAAGGCTATGTACGCACAAGATGGAAGGAGGCCCTCTGTAGCCAGGAATCAGCTCTCACCAGACACTGAATCTGCTGGCACTTTGATCTTGGACTTCCCAGCCTTCAGAACTGTGAGAAATAAATGTCTGTTGTTTAAGACACCTGGCCTGTGGCATTTTGTTATGGTAGGCTGAGCTGACTAAAACAACTTACTGTCCTCTTGATCTAGATTTTTTAAACCAGGGAAAGAATGCTGTTGCCTGCATGTGAATGTAAACGTGATACATAATAGAGATGACATTACAGATCACTGAAGAAAAAAATGGACTGGTAAATAACTAACCTGGAAGTACTATGTTATCCATATAGAAAAAAAAAATCTATACCATTCAAATATAAAAAAATCTGTTGCATTTAGGTTAAATACCTAATTATGTAAATAAAATATTAAAATTTAAAAAATAAAATGTAAGATGATTTCTTATAAACTTAAAATAAGAATAAGTTTCTTTAATGAAATGTAAAATTCAAACCTTGAATAAAAGAGTTGACATATTGATCCACATAAAAATATCCTGTTCAATAAAAATCACTATAAACAGCCAAGTCACAAACTGGGAGTAGATGTTTGCAACACATGTAAACAATGTAGGATCAATATTTCATAGTTATAAAGAATTTCTATAAATTAGCAGGACAGTAACTAATAAGAAAATGGACAAATGAGGATCAAAGCAGGCAATTTCTAGAAGGGACCATACTGGACTGATGGATAAAGAATTGATAAGATGTTCAACTTCACTAGAAATTGGTGAAATATATGAGAAACAACGAGATCTAGGAAATCGGTAAAATATTTTAAATTCTTACAATACCAAATGTTGGTAAGGGTGTTTAGAAAGGGACACTTTTAGACTCTATTGTCTTTTGCATAGCTTGATAAGCCTAATTTGCAGAACAATTGTGTAGTATCTAGTAAGTAAAATTGTACCCATTTTTAACCTAGCAGTTCTGTTACTAGCTGTGATTTTAGAAAAACTCCCTAGTATATGAGCAGGGAAACATATACAGACTTAATTATGGAATCATTTGCATTAAAAAATTAAATACAGTACATAATGTTTATTACAAGGTCTTTCTTTTACTTGTTTTTTCATGTATTTATTTATTCGGTTTACATGGTCTATACATAAAATCCCTTTAAAACCTCTAAATTATCTCATGTCCATTAAATGGAAACAGTAATGTTAGACCTGTTTAAATTACAAGAAAAAATCACTCTATACCAACAAAGTGTTTTAAAAAACCAAGGTCAAAGGAAGTAGTCTTGGGGGAGAGGCATTCCTGAGCTGGTGGCTGGATCCCAGGAGCTGCTGGGCAAAAGAAAGAAAAAGATGCTTTCAGACAGGAGTGGTTTGGTTAGAGCCCAGTGACACAGCTAAAGGGAATTAATCATAATTACATGTCTCAACATAGTAAATCTCAAATGCAGTGTCAAGAGACAAAAAAAAAGCATATGCCATGGCAAAAAGACAAAAAGACTAACAGCATTTATCGGGTGTTATTCTATGTTGAGCATATTGTAAATACAGTTTATATAAAGTTTAAAGTAACGGGGAAAATATTGCAAGTATTGTTTAGGGAGAAATATTTTGTAAAAGAATAATATGGACAGTAATGATAATCACCAAAGTCATTAGAGGGAGTGCCTGCGAAAGGGCTGGTGGGGGAGGATGTGAGAGATTGAGCAGCAGTTCACAGAAAGCTTTAGCTATATCTCTATATCTGTGAAGACCTAGTCCATTAAAAACAAAAAGTTTTGAGGCAAATTTGGAAAACTGAATCTGTGGTGTGGTGAATATATGAATATACATTACTTTTTCCCCTAGGTAAGTTTTAGTCTATTTGAAATATTCTAAATGTTTAGAAATTTTAAAATTGGCATTGCAGTTATTTTTGCAGTGTGTTTAACTTAGCAGCTTTGTGAAATGTATGGCAACACAGGGTAAATTGCCCTATACTTAATATCTCCAGTGGTAACAAGGCATGATTTAGAAGTTTCACCCAGAATTCACCTCTGTAAACTCTGCAGTAATGAAGTAGTTAAGTTCAGGACTTCTATATTGATCAGGATTGCTTTGAATATAATTCAAAGATTAGTGCTAGAGGAATACACACCTGTGGGAAGGCAGAGTGAACTAAGAGGACTCAGATCATCTATGGATTCACTGCATATTTACATTTTTATATGTTTACAGTGGAAAAAAGTTAAGTTGCACAATGAAAGCATTAAGAAATATGCTTAAAACTTCCTGCTCAACAAAAAATGCTATAAACAAATTTAGTCAACTCACACACTGATTTTGAAATCATTAAATCTGAAGACATTGCCTCCATTTTCTTGAGTTTAGTTAGGACACTTCTGACTGCTTAATATGAATTTTCAGATTTAAATTGGAGTAAAGAGAATGAATGAAGAATATGTATAAAAAATTTATAGGTATCTTTAAAATTTTTTCTATTAGTTTTCTTTGGTTACATTTAGATATCATGCAAAAAAAAAGCAAGTACTAAGAATGGAAAACAAAAATTTTTCAGCTGAGAGGATTTATGACTTTATTATCAAATATGTAGTCAGTCATTCAAGCAACAGTTAGTTATTGAGTATCTGCTCTGTGCCAGGTACATTTCGAAGTGCTGAGGAAGGAGCAGAGAACAAAGTAAATGAGAAACCCCTGCCCTCATTTTATTTATGCTCGAAGGAGGAAGGGGTAGAACTTACTCTCTCATCATCTAGTGCCCATATACAAGGAAACCTACTAAATGGTAATTGAGAATCTTTGTGGTTTGGGGAAGGAAAGGGGTGGGGGTCGTGCACTGAATGGGATTTCTTGGATAACCGTAATTACAGAAGGAAAACATGCACTGGCTTCTCCTATTATATAAATGAGAACGTTTATAGTAATTTTCTGAGAATGGCATTCTCAAATGTTTTAAGTGCAGAAGAAGAATAAATGGTCGAGTCTGCTTTTCAGCTGTGCTATGACTGCCTGTTTTACTCTTTTTCCTTCCCAACTATACTGAGCTTATTACTTAATTGATGGGTTTTTCGTTTTCTTTTTTTTCCCTGAAGAGTAAATTATTGTCTTTATTCAGTAAGGAGTTGGCAAGTGAAATGTAAAGTACTCTTTTATTCAACTAACTCTTTACTTTCTTGTTAAGACCTTCTGTGTGTGTCAGGCACGGTCCCAGGCTCTGTGTGTTCAGAAATGCACAGCTCCTCCTCCAGGGTGTCTGTGGTCTAACAGGCCAAATGCCAGTGCCAGTTGTCGTGCAGCATGGCAGGTGATCTTAAGGAGGGATAGACATAGTTCTGAGTGAGCAGTCCTGCCTGAGGTTCAGAAGCTGTGTAGCTGGAAGATTTTTTTCGTTGTTGGGGCTTCAAAAATGAGTGATGGTTTGCCAGATGTGAAGTGTGAGGTGGGCTTCCCAGCAACTTCACAACCCCGTGACTCCCGTCAGTCACTCAGTGCATTCATTGCCTCAACGTGCCGTAGCTTCTGTATGTCATTCATTCGGTCATTCATTTATCTGTTGATTTATGCCATCAAATTTAGTATATGTATTATACTCCTTTTGTAGGCCATTTGCTTAGCAGTAGTGAAATGTGTAAGACAAATGCTGCATTTACCTTCATTTTATATGTCAACACCAATGGCTAGAGTTATTGGCACGTAGGCATTCTAATCCAAAGATTTTTGAATTCAAAATATTGGGTTGGCCAGAAAGTTCCTTTGGGTGTTTTGTAACATCCATGGAAAAACCCGAAGGAACTTTTGGCCAACCCAGTGTGTGAGTTATTATAGTCAGATGGGTAACATGACTTGGTTTTGAATAGAAGTACTTAGTTATATTCTACAGTGGACAAGAGCATTTAGAGGTTATATAATGCATCTGATCATAGTATCGAACCTGATCAGAAAAACAAAGAAAACAGAATTCTTCTGGAGCTTGCTTTATATACTTGTTTCCACACAATCCAAATAATTCCCGTTCACTACAATTCTGGGAGAACACAAGAGCACACAGCAATTTTAGGTAGGTTATCTTGTTGGTTCTGACAGCATCCCTATGGATCATGAATATAGACTCCATGACTTTTCCAGAAACATAAGAATAGTATGTGGTAGAACTCTAACTTGATTCTAGTGTTCACTTCACCATGCCCATGAGAAAACTCTGAAATTCCTAGATGCCTCTCATACTTTTTCTTCTTCTGATATATCTTTTTATAGTTTTAAAGTAACTTTTTTTTCCTTACTTAGCTTTCCTTTAACAAGAAGGCAAATATTTTCTTTTTTTTTAAGTAAAATAAGTAAAACAGTGGGGTAATGTAGCTACCAATATAAAATTGTTTACATTTCTAAAATATGGTAGATTTAGGGAACTGTGAACATAGCCATTTGTGTGTGTGTGTGTGTGTAGAAATATAGCTTCAATAAGATTTCATCACAAATACAAAATTATATTTTTAAACATATTGATATTTCACTTCATCATATGATATAACCACGTGCTGAAAATGAAGATGAATTTGGAATTTCAAAGACACACGCAAAAGTATAATCCATTAATGGTCCTCATTCTTCTTGGTAAATCCTTCCCTTTTAGGATATTTCCTTTCACTGAAATGACTGGACATAAGGCATGTCAATGCAAAACATAAGTGAAGAATTTAGAGAAGCTAAATTTTACCAGGGGAATAGATGGGAAGTAGAGATTAAGGAAGCAGGGAGCCATTGAAAAATGTTGGGTGGAATTGAGAGGGGCTTAATGTAGCTTAAGGGAGATGGGCTTTCAAGAGAGCTCCGAAGTCGGACGAGTGGAAACAAGAAAGTGATAGAGAGCTATAAGGAAGGGTCAGCAACTGTTTAGTAACTGTGCGCCTCTGCAAGACCCCAGTGCCTGGTATTGTGGACTCAGTGGAGTTCTCAAGATTCTTGAGGTCTGGAAAAACATGTTCTCGTCAGATGAGAAGAAAAGATCTAAAAAAGATAAAGCAAGTCTGAGAGATGGAGTAGAAATTGAAATTTAGGACTATTGTTGTCAGTGGCACACTATGAGCAACTTTTAAAAGGCTTGTTAGGGTAAAAATACACTTTTTGGCTTTTTAAGAAAGCATACTATGAAGAAAGAAATAATTATACTCAGAGCTAAGCATAACTCAGAGCTAAGCATATACTCAGAGCTAAGCATAACTATTGGCTTGCTGTCCCTACCATAACAACCAAAAATTGAGGGGAAGGGAGAGCAAAGATGCTGATCATGTGAGCTTCAGATTGCCACAGCAGCCAGCAAACAACGATTGGACCGTGGATCAGTATTTCAAGCAAACAGTCTTGACTGTTTTACCAGCATAATCCCAGGATCTTCACTTTAAGCCAATGTTCTTTGTCCTAAGAGAGCGTCACGCAAAGCATTTGTTTCTTTGTGACTGAAGAACAATTAATTTAGTTCAACTCACTTTGTTGAGCATGTACTATGTGAAAAAACCGTACCTAGTCCATAAATCGTAGTTCTCCATGACCATAACCACTGGAGGCTGCTGTTTCAACATACCAACAGAGGCAGTGAATCTCTAGAAGCAAAACAATCTAGGCCAAAACAAATTAGTAAAGGATGTCTGAGGGTAAGTGGTTTTTTTTAATTGATATAAAATTTATATCCAGTGAAATGCACAGTTGAGTACTCTCTTCTACATGATTTTTTTTCCACCTTGAATTCTGTGAAACCAGTTTGCCCTGGTCTTTCTCCTACACTTTTGGCTATTCCACCCCTCTCTCATCATAGTTACCTATCGCTTCACTAAATGTTGGTATTCCAGTGTCTGACTCCTTCTCTTCTCAGGTTACATATTCTCTTTATACTGTGTTGCTTTCAATAACCTCATCAGCATCACATCTACAAATCTAGACCCTATTTCCCATCTGCTCCATTCGTATATATCCAGCAAGCAATGGGACCTCTTTGCTTAGTGGTCCCATAAGAACTTTAAATTTGTCATGTGCAAAAATGAACTTATTGCCTCTCACTACAAACATGCTTTTAATTATGTTTTCATTATTAGCACTAATGAAAACATACTATTCAAAACAATTCAAGCAATCGAGCACTTTTTTGTGATAAGGGATGTATCAAACATTATAAATCAGGTAACCCTCTTTTGGGAGAACTGATAGTTTAGCCATTTATTCATGCCAAACCTGGCCATCATTGTGGAACTTTCCTCCTTCCTCATTGCACCCACCCAGAATCCTCCCAAAATTTCACCTCCCCCTCATCATCGTGGTCCTTGCTTCTTTCTCTGGAATCTCTCAAATCTGTTTCTTTCTTCAATCACTGGCCTTGTCAAAAATCTTTCTACTTTCTTTCCAGACTTCCACACAGGGAGTATTGTTACAACAGATTCAGACTCTGTTCCTGAGGCATAGAGGTAACGGGGATGAATTCTGATTGGAGATTTACTCATCAACCATGTGTTGAGTTTCTGTTAGGCATAAAATAAGTCTATTAAAGTAGCAGAACAGAATTAGTCCGAGTGGAGCAAGCAAGCTGAGTGTTTGAGTAGTCGAGTCCCGGAGACCGGTAGCGCTTGCAGCATGGCTGACCAGCTGACTGAAGAGCAGATTGCAGAATTCAAAGAAGCTTTTTCACTATTGGACAAGGATGGTGATGGAACTATAACAACAAAGGAGTTGGGAACTGTAATGAGGTCTCTTGGGCAGAATCCCACAGAAGCAGTTACAGGACATGATTAATGAGGTGGATGCTGATGGTAACGGCACAATTGACTTCCCGGAATTTCTGACAATGATGGCAAGAAAAATGAAAGACACAGACAATGAAGAAGAAATTAGAGAAGCATTCCTTGTGTTTGATAGGATGGTAATGGCTATATTAGTGCAGCAGAGCTCCGCCATGTGATGACAAACCTTGGAGAGAAGTTAACAGATGAAGAGGTTGATGAAATGATCAGGGAAGCAGATATTGATGGTGATGGTCAAGTAAACTATGAAGAGTTTGTACAAATGATGACAGCAAAGTGAAGACATTGTACAGAACGTGTTAAATTTCTTGTACAAAATTGTTTATTTGACTTTTCTTTGTAACTTATCTGTAAAAGTTTTCCCCTATTGTCAAAAAAAATATGCATGTATAGTAATTAGGACTTCATTCCTCCATGTTTTCTTCCTTTATCTTACTGTCATTGTCCTGAAACCTTATTTTAGAAAAATTGATCAAGTAACATGCTGCATGTGGCTTACTCTGGTTATATCTAATAAGCCCTTCTGCACATCTAAACTTAGATGGAGTTGGTCAAATGAGGGAACATCTGGGTTATGCCTTTTTTTTTTAAGTAGTTTTCTTTAGGAACTGCCAGCATGTTGTTGTTGAAGTGTGGAGTTGTAATTCTGCATGGACTGCGGACAGTCAACAATATGTACTTAAAAGTTGCACTATTGCAAAACGGGTTTTATCCAGGTACTCGTACACTATTTTTTTGTACTGCTGGTCCTGTACCGGAAACATTTTCTTTTATTGTTACTTGCTTTTTAAACTTTGTTTTAGCCACTTAAAGAAAATCTGCTTCAGGCACAATTTGCCTCAAATCCATTCCAAGTTGTATATTGCTTTATTATCTTCATGGTGCTATGTCCCTCTCTAAATCATCTAGTTTATTATTTGGTTTCCTACTTTATAGTCTTTCTCCACTCTCGTATGTAAGCTTGCTAAGGACAGGGGTGTGTTCTAACTTGTTCATTACTCCATCCTTATTGTGTAGATACAGTGGTAAACACACAGTAGGTGCTCAGGAAATATTTGTTGCATGTTAACGAGTAATCTTCCCTCCAGCCTTAAATGAGAGTTTTTGACTGGCACAGTGATTCATATTCACCTCTGCGGATTTGTATAATACCATTATGAAATGTTGCTGGGTATGTTATCTGCCTCATAGGGACATAAGGATGTTATAAGGATTAAATGAGATAATGTATATGAAAGTTACTTTGTTAGAGAAACAAAAACTTATAATAGTATTTATGATCACTCTCCTGATTTCACAGATGAGCAGATGAGAAACCTGGAGCCCCAGTGGGTACATAATCACCCAAGGGCACAGATATCAGCTCTTATATCTTCTGCCAACCATCATGAAGATGCTTTTACATATTTTTTCCCCTTTATGCTGAATGTCCCTCACTGAAAGTCATAAGGATGACAAAGATGTTTCTGAAAATTAGAAAGGGAGGAATAAAGCCACTTTTTGTTGAGAAAGGGCATGCAGATCAGTAAAAACAGCCACAGGGAATATAGGAATGAAAAATTCAGGGTAGAATTTTGCCTACTGGCCCAGATGGTAAGGGAATAAACTAGTTGCGATGTTTAATGTGAAGCTATAGAAAAGTTAATAGGTTTGTGAACAAATGTTCCAAACTCTCAGCTCAGGGTATGATTTCCCAATTCAAGAAACTTTTCTACCTGAGGGTAACAAGTTTTACTCGGCTTTTGTGCAAAGAAACTGCCACTATTTCATATTTTCTTTTCTTTTTCTGTTTCCTTAATAAAAGTATTCAGTATTACTTGGTGGAGTTCTGCCCTATGTTTGATATCATGACACTTTCTTCCAGGCAGTGCAGTGTCCTGTCATTGGGAGCCATTGGTGCTAACCAGAATGGTGTACAGTACCAGGAGTATGCTAGTATATTGAGTTATATCTCATATTCTTATGTAATTCACAAACCAGCCCTTTAAAAGAAATCAATTTCGGACCTGTGTGATGTCATTTGTGGTATACTTAAGCCACACTTTATTTTAATTTGATATATGCTCATTATATCATTATCTTACTTGCTTTAGGGTCACACAACTAGTAAGTGAAGGAACTAGTCTTCCAAACTCCATTATTTGCATTTTTAAAAATTGTTTCGCATTTATATGAAGGCAAAATTAACCTTCCAGCTCTGTTATCAATTTCTGTATCCCAGTGTATATACCAATGTCCTCTGAAGTTGCGTAGCTCTGATTTGTCATGAGGTGGCAATGTAACAACACCTTGAATTGGATCTATATGAATTCCCCCACCTTGGTGAATTTCTGAGGGAGCTGTCCAGAGCTGAGTTTGCTATGGAATGGCCACTGAGTGAGGAGGCATGAGAACAGACTTCTAGGGCTTGAATATTTGATTTTATGCATATCCAGTCTTAGCTTCTAGCTGAAGAATCCTAATGTGGAACCCTAGGAGAATTTGCTTTCTGGATTTCAAATACAAAAGTTCAAAGCGGTCAGGTTCTATTTAAAAAGCCACATGCAAAAGTAAGTGAAGTACCTTGAAATTGCAAGTGAAGAGGTCATCCTGAAATCTACAGAGTAAAAAAAATGAGTTTTAGAGGAGGAAAATATGTCTTCAAATAAGGGAATGTATATTATAGCTTTTCAAATTCCATTCATTCAGAGAAAGTGAATAAACAGGGATAAAGACCTTGAACAAGACTCTTTTTCATGTCTATTTAAATAAGAACTTTATTCAATTTGTGGTACTATTAAATAGGAATACAATATTAAATAGCTTAAAACTTAGAGTGGTATTTCTTATATCCAAATATGTGAAAAGAATTTTATATAATTTATTATGGCTCATACTGAGGTGGCTCTGAGATTATGAATTGTGAACACTGTCTAATACTTTTCCCTAAAATATTAATAAATTTATACTTATATATTCTTAAAAATTCAAATATTATATTAAAATAATGTTCATATTATCATTTAAAGATCTAGAATGTAATTTCCCAGTCTTGATTTTAATTCGATTATATGAAAGCTGAAAATATAAGATTGTAACACTTTTTTTTAGATTGTGGTTATTTTTTAAAAAGTCATTCACCTGTTGAATCATTCAGTAGATATATAGTGGCACATTCCAAGCTGTGGTCACGTGGTTCCAGCCTCCATTAGACTTATAGTCTAGTGCAGGAAAGGTTAAGTAAACTGAAGCTTAAAATGCACGATAATAAATGCTATGATGGGGTTGGTACAGCGTATTATAATCACACACTGCAGGATCCTCTTATTTGAATTTGGTGGGGGGGGCTGGTTAGAGAGAGTTCCCAGGGAAAGTGATATGGAAGTGATACCTGAAGTATTGGTAGAATTCAGCCAAGCAAAGAGATGGAGAAGAATCTTTCAGTCACAGTGAGCATAATATGTGAAAGTATGGAGACAAAAGAGGATGTGGTGTTCTTCGAAGAGAAGTTAAATTTAACTAAAAGTTAGAATTCTTAAAAGATAAAACAAGGACTGGGGATAACAAATAAGACTGCGGCAGTAAGCTGAGGTTGTACCATGGAAGCATGAACATCCTTCTAAGAGCATTGGGATTCTGTAGTAAGGTTTTAAATAAGGAAGCTGCCTGGTCAGGTTCACATTTTAGAAAAGTCATTTCAGTGTGAAGAAAAGATCACGGTTAGGTGAGAGCCTAAGTCTAGAGGCTGAGAGACTCTTTTGGAATCTGCTATAGTGGTTCCAGATGATACATGATGCTGGCCTCACTAGAACAGCACTAAGTGTTGATGGAGAGAAGTAGCTGGAATCATCATTTTTTAGAAGATTAAATTGAGAGAGCTTCACAGCTGTTTGGAAGTAGAGGAGGGTGAGAATATGAAGTCAGGGAAGCTAATTAGGTTTCTGGAATCTGCAGCAGTGGTGGCTGGTTCCACTTCCAAAGATAGAAAACACAGAAATTTGCAAGTGAAGGTAGTGAGATCATTTGGGGCATAGAAAGTTTTATGTTTCTGTAGGACTCTAAATGAAATGGCTAGCAGAAATTTGGGCCTGTGGATTTTGAAGCTCAGGAATGAGATGTGACCTAGAGATATAAAGTTTAGAACTTTTATCAGGTGGATGGTAATTGAGCATTTAGGAATGGATGATATTACCCAAGGAAGATGTTGAAGAGATTCTCAAGCTTTGGGGTCAGATGAATTACCCAGGAGGTGTGATAAAATTCAGAATCCTGGGCACCAACTCCAGAGTCTTACTGAGTAGGTATAGGATGTAGCTCACAAATCTACACGCTTGACAAATAGAGTCCCTCCCATGATTTTGATGCAGATGATCCTCTGACCCTACTTTCAAGTAAAAGGAAAAGTGGATCTTGCATAGGAGCCTAAGTAGTATCAGCACATAAAAGATGGACAGAGGAGGAAGAACCCGGAAAGAAGGCTGGTGAAGAAGTAACCATAGGTGTGGAAGGAAAATTAAAAGTATAGATATCACTAATTACATGGAAAGAGAATCAGTATAAGAGAAGGAATCATCGACAGGGCCAGAAGTGTTGAGACAGGAAGTAAAGATAAAGGCTGGAATACACCTACTACATGTAACAAAAAGGAGGTCATAACAAAGTTGGCAAGAATAGTTTCAGTAGAATAATGTGGGCTGAAGCCAGATTGCAGTGGGTTGAGGGTTGAATATGATATGAGGATGAAACATGAAGCAGAGACAAAATCTTTTAAAAGAAGTTAGGAGGGATGGAGGAGGTTGCTACAGCAGGATATGGGTAGGGGTGAATGTTTTAGGAAGGAAACAGCGTGAGTCAAAGTCTTATCTCACCCTTGGCCTGCTCTTATCTCTAATTTTTTTGGAGCTTTTCGTCTTATCAACTTATGAATGGATATGTTATACAATGCAGCAATAAAAAGAATGGGTTGTGTGTTAGGTTTATGTCGAAATTTCTAAGAAACTACCAAATACTTTTCCAAAGAGCTGTTCTGTTTTACATTTGGATATTGGGGAGCAAATTAAGGTGCTGCTTTGTGTTTTGTGCATTATGGTTATGCCAAAAAATACTGAAATATGCCTGAATATTAGCCTGACCCCTAGTGGTGGTCCACATCCATGGGGCTAAACGTGGAACTGAGTTTTTTCTACGCTTTCCATCACATGAGCTGCCACTCCACCTCCATCGTTTCTTGCAAACACATAACAGTAGAGAGATGGTGTAAATATGCCCAAACAAATTTAGATGGTGTACTGTGGGGTCCAGTGGGGCAGAAGGATGGAAGTCCTTACATCCTGCTACCTGCTTGAGATCAATATCTGCTATCATAGCTTAAGCATCACCACCATCCGGGGGACTTTGAGAACAATATTGAACTTCATTTAAGCTCAATTTCCTCATATTTACAACGACGATTATAGTAATACCTACCTTAGAGTGATGTTAGGATGATTAAATGAGATTGTGTATGTAAAGCGCCTAACACAGTTCAGCCCAGAGTTGACATTCACGAAAGAGCAGGTGTTCATATTTCATAACGATAAAAACAATCAATAATGTAGTCAAATCCTACAATGAAATTTTATACATGATATTTTTTTTCTGGTTCTTATTCCATGTTAATGTTCTCTATTTGTTCTCTATAATGTTCTCTATTTCAATTGGAACCTCTTTAAATTTAGGACTAGGTTTTATTTGATAAAGATAAAAGCCACAACCATACCAACAATAACATCCTCTATTATTTTAGAGTAACTATATATCAAGACATTGCTAAAATATTTCTTACGTAAAATTTAATGCTGAAACAGTTTTATGAGGTAGGCAAAGATCTCAGATGGTCTATGTTAAAGATTTTCATCTGTATCTTTTTCACCCAGACCCCACATCTTGACTCCTTGATGTGCTGGCCCTGCCAGTGGCAATGATAATATCAGTTACAGCTGGTTGATACAAGAAATACAAAGATTATGTACAAAGTATTGATATTGATACTGATATTGATAAAGCTAGCTTTCTTCTCTTTGAGCTTTTCCCTTCTAGAGAGCTAGCTCTCACCGAGAAAAAAAGCTACCTCTTATTTAACCCTTGAGAAACAAAAACAGAATGAACAAAAATCTATTTGCTTCTTTTATTACCCCAACGATACTAGGGCTGACTGTTGTTGCTTTTAATTATTATGTTTCCAGGTATTTTTCCCCCGCACTCAACCGACTGATTAATAACCACATAATTTCTCTTTAACAATGACTTCTTCAGCTTATGTCAGAACAAATAATGAACATCCAGAACTATAAAGGACAAACCAGAACATTAATCCTTATGTCCCTTATTCATTGGCCAACAAACTTACTAGGCCTCTTACTGAACTCATTTGCACCCCTACGCAACTTTCAATAACCTTAGGCACAGTGGTTCCTTTATGAGCAGGCACTGTGATCACTGGCTTCTGCCATAAAGCAAAAGCATCTGTAGGCCGCTTTCTATCACCCGGGGCACCAATCCCTCTTATCCCTATGCTAGTAATTATTGAAACTATTAGCTTATTTATCCAACCAATAGCCCTAGCCCTATGACTAGCAGACAGTATCACAGCCGGTCACCTGTTAATTCACCTAATCAGAGGAGCATCCCTTTCCCTATTAAGCATGAATCCTCCCACAGCCCTCATTATATTTATTAGTCTTGTTCTTCTCACTTTTCTCGAATATGCAGTAGCCCTTATTCAAGCTTAGGTGCTCACCCGGTGAGTGAGCCTCTATCTACACAATGACACGTAATGACTCACCAAACCCATGCGTATCATATAGTAAATCCTTGTCCCTGACCTCTTACAGGAGCCCTCTTAGCCCTTCTCTTAACATCCCATCTAGTCATATGATTCCATTTTAACTCAACTTTTTTATTATCCTCGGGCTGATTAACTAGTATGTTAACAATATGTCAGTGATGATGAGACATCACCAGGGAAAGCACTTTTCAAGGCCATCACACACCAGTTTCATTCAAAAAGGATGTTGATATGGCATAATTCTGTTTATTATTTCAGAGGTTCTCTTTTTTATAGGCTTCTTCTGAGGTTTTCATCACTCAAGTCTTGCCCTTACACTTGAACTAGGTGGTTGCTAACCACGAACAGGCATTCATCCCCTAAATCCATTAGAAGTACCACTTTTCAACACCTGTCTTACTGGCCTCTGGAGTACCTATTACCCAAGCTCACGACAGCTTGATAGAAGGAAATTGTAAACATATTCCTCAAGCTCTTTTTATTACAATCTCCCTAGTTTACTTTACACTACTGCAAGCCTCAGAATATTATGAAACAGCTTTTACAATCTCAGATGGAGTACACAGGTCAACAGTCTTCATAACCAAAGGTTTCCATGGCCTACACGTGATCATTGGCTCTACTTTTCCTCATTGTCTGCTGCCTGTGCCAACTACAGTTTCAAATCATTTCAGATTTGAAGCCACTGCCTGATACACTTTGTAGACATAGTATGGCTGTTTCTATACATCCCCATTTATTGATGAGGGTCTATTCTGTTTTTTCTTTTATTGGGGCATAGTTGTTTTACAATGTTGTGTTAGTTTCTACTGTACAGTGAAATGGAGTTGAGGGTGTGTTCTTTTACTATCAATTAGTTGTCTTCCAGTCAATTAGGACAATCTGAAAAGAATAATAAACCTTATAGCATTAACCACAAACATAGTACTAGCTTCACTACTTGTACTTAGCAAATTCTGACTTCCCCTGCTAAAGACAGATACAGAAGAATCAAGTCCTTACAAATGCGGATTTGACCCCATAGGATTTTCCATAAAGATTTTCCTGGTAGCTGTTACATTTCTCCCCTTGATCGAGAGAAATTGCCCCCCTTCGGCCCCTGCCCTGAGCAGTCCAAACTAGCAACCTAAAAACAATACTCATCATAGCACTAATCCTGATCTCACTACTAGCAATAAGTATAGCCTGTGAGTGAACTCAAAAGTGATCAGAATGACACAAATATGATAATTAGTTTAAATGAAAACAAATGATTTTGTCTCGTTAAACTATGATTAAACTCATAATTACTGAGTATCTTTTGTCTACATAAATATTATTCCAGCATTCACAGTTTCCCTTATAGGGCTATTAATTTATTGATCTCACTTAATATCTTCTCTACTATGTCAGGAAGAAATAATATTATCATTATTCATTATAGCAACCCTAATAATTCTAAATGTCCATTTCACTCTAGCTAGCATAATACTCGTCATCTGACTAATATTCATAACCTGAAAAGCTGCACTAGGTTATCCCTGCTAGGAATATTATCAAACACCTATGGCATTGATTGCATAAAAATACAAACCTTCTCCAGTGTTAAAAATTACTGTTCTAACTATTATATTCATGCCACTAACGTGTTTATCAAAGAGCAATATAATTTGAATTCACACCACAACCTACAGCATACTAATTAGTTTTGTTAGTCTTTACCTTTCTAACAACAGCCTTAACTTTAATCTTCTCTTGACCCTCTGTCAGCACCTTTACCAACTCGAACTGCATGACTCTTACCACTAACACTCAGAGCTAGGCAATTCCAGCTACCTAAAGAATCACTGGCTTGGGAAAAAAGCAAACAGTCTATTACTATATTAATCATACTACATATATTCTTAATCTTAACATTCAAGGCCATGGAAATGATTCCATTCTACAGCTTATTTGAAGCAACACAAGTCCCAACATTAGTTATTATTACTTGATGAGGGAACCAAACAGAACTGCTTAATGCAGGACTCTACTTTTTTATTTTACTCACTAGTGGCACCCCTTCCACTTCTAGTTGCACTAATGTCTATCCAAAATACTACAGGCTCAGTAAACTTTTTAACAATGCAGTACTGAGCCCAAACAATATCTAACTTTTGATCCCATATTTTCACACGATTAGTGTGTAAAGTGGCTTTTATAGTAAAAATACCCCTTTATGGGTTACACCTATGATGTCAAAAATGCACGTAGAAGCCCTTATCGCCTGATCTATGATTCTTGCAGCCCTACTACGCAAACTTGGTGGCTACGAATCACAATAATCCTGAAACCCATAGCAAAGTATGTAGGGTACCCATTCCTTATATTGTCCTTCTAAGGAGTAATTATAATGAGCTCAATCTGCTTGCACCAAACAGACTTGAAATAGCTCATCACATGCGCCTCCGTTAAGCACGTGTCACTTGTCTTAGTAGCTCTTCTTACCCAAACACCTTAAGTTCTATAGGAACTAGGGCCCTAATAATCACCCACAGCCTCACATCGTCTATATTATTTTGCCTGGCCAATTCAAATTATCAGCGTGTTCATAGCTGAAACATAATTTTAGTCCGTGGTCTACAAACATTTCTTCCACTAATGGCAACATGATGACTACTAGTAAATCTTACAGACCTAGCCCTGCCCCCAACAATCAACTTAATCAGAGAACTATTTGTAGTAATATCTTTCTTCTAGTCCAATATCACCTTTATCCTCATAGGGGCTAAGACAGTATTACTGCCCTATACACTCTCTCTGTATTAATCGTAACACAACGAGGTAAATATATGTATCATATCAACAATATCAGACCACCATTTACATGAGAAAACACCCTCATAACTCTTGACCTATTACCCCTTCTGCTCCTATAACTCAACCCAAAATTATTTTGGGACCTAGGTACTGTAATAGAGTTTAACAAAAACATTAGGCTGTGAAGTAAAAGAAGCTTAAATCTCCTTTTTACTGAAAAGCTTAGCCTTTTCTCGGGTGAGCCTCCTCACTCTGGAAAGCTAGCTCTTACCCAAAGCCAGCTACCGCTTATTTACCCCGAGAAACAAAAACAGAATGAGCGAAAATCTGTTTGCCTCTTTCATTTCCGCAAAGATAATAGGGCGCCTGTTGTTATTTTATTTTATTTTTTAAAATTAATTAATTTAGCTATTTATCTTTGGCTGCGTTGGGTCTGCGTTGCTGCACGCAGGCTTCCTCTAGTTGTGGCGAGCCAGGGTTACTCTTCGTTGCGGTGCGTGGGTTTCTCATTGCGGTGGCTTCTCTTGTTGTGGAGCACGGGCTTCAGGCTTGTGGGCTTCAGTAGTTGTGGCTCGCGGGCTCTAGAGCGCAGGCTCAGTAGTTGTGGTGTACGGGCTTAGTTGCTCTGCGGCATGTGGGATCTTCCCGGGCCAGGGCTCGAACCCCTGTCCCCTGCATTGGCAGGTGGATTCTTAACCACTGCACCACCAGGGAAGTCTTGTTATTGTTTTAATTATTCTGTTTCTGAGCATTTTATTCACATCCAACCAACTCAGCTACCTCCTCAATGAGGAGAAATGTGGGCATCTGTGACCTCCTCAGACTCAGTATCTCACGAACATGTGTTACTCTGGAGAAGAGAAGACACAACACCAGGAATGGCCAGTACCTGATGATTATTCCAATCAGCCATTTGGCAATTTAAGATAGTTGCATTCTTTTTCCCACCCCACCCTAAGCACATTTATTTCCTTTTTTTTCACTGTAATAGCTGAGTTTCACCCTAAAATAGTCAAAGGATTCTATTCACATTTTGTCCTTGTAGATTAATGATAGTGTTAAGACACACAGTTCCTTCATGGAAAATAAGAAAGCGTCTTCTTGGCCACACGTGATTAGCACCATCCAGACTTCTGCCTCACATGCCTGGTGAGGCGTGCATTCTCTTCAGTATCCGGTTGTTTTTCAATAGAGATGTATAAATTAAAGTAGTGACAATGATGTTAACATATGTGTTAGGCAACAAAATAGATGGCGCTGATGCAGATGGTGTTACAAGTTGTATTTTCAACTTGGGTCTGCATTTGGAAAATATTTCTATTTCCTTCCTTCAATGTCATCAATTTTAATGGCTTCTATTCCATCTAATTTTTAAGCTGTAAATATATTCTAGTATTTGAAAAGGAAATCAAAATGATCCTTTGTAACAGAGGCTGAACCTAGTTTGTTTTCTCAGCAAAATTAGTCTTCAGTTTATATGTATCTAAATGCTGGATTATGAGTTCCCAAATCCATAATTTATCCTAGAATTCTTCAGTTAATAAAAACCGATGTGAGAACAAGTTTGTCTCATATGATTATTAAAAAAACCTCTGAGCAAGCATTTAAATATTAGGAGATTTCATATAAAAAATCTTCCTTTGGGCTTCTCTGACAAATCAATGGTTTCGAAATGCTTTCAGAGACCTGAGTAGGACCTGGACAAGTCATACGCACTAACGCTCTCCTATCAGCCTGAGAGCCCCTGGACAGTTTTGACTTTTGCTGAATATCAGTGGATATTTAGTCTACTGAAATATTTTAATCCATCTTTTCCTGTAGAAATTTGAACCTAAATTTAAAGGGGCTTTTCTAATGCAGTTCAAGCCAACAGGTATAATTCATTTTAAAGGTAATTTTTAGGACTAGCTTCAAAGTGTCTAGGCAAACATTTATTTAATTTCCTATGTTTCTGTAGAAATGATAATACCTAACAAATATTACTTACTCTTTGTCACATGCTTTGGTTTACATATCTCATATTTTAATTCTTACAACAAGCCATAAGGTAGGTGCTAAATGCTATTATTAGTTTAACAAGGGCAACCTGAACCTTCAAGAGGTATGTACGTTGCCCAAGGTCGCAAAGCTTGCAAGAGGTTGAGCTGGGAAAATCTTTTCTCTAAAATTCATGTTCTTAACCACTCACTGTCTTACTCTGACATATATATTCTAAACTAGTTTTAAATGTATCTTTAAAAATAATTTAAATATGGATACTTTAAAACACATAAATATATAAATAGGGATATTTATATAAAGAAACATTTATCCTCGTTCTGAAGTAAAGGCTCCAGATACTCTCTGCTCCCTATGTCCCCTTTTAGGTCACAAAGGGACCTCTTTTTATGAATTGTCCACCAAAGCGGTCAGGGTTTGAATTCTCCCCTAGTCTTTTCCTTTTTTCCCTGTTGTAAATGAATTATGTATATGCCCTGAAGTAATTAGCAAAGACGCTGTTCAGGTGAATTTTAAACGAATTAATCTGACCTAATTCCTGTCAAGAATAATTAGGAGAAAATATGTCCTCCCTGAGCAGCTCTTTCAAGCTAAGATGCTAAAGCACGATGTCTCCTGTGTGTGCACTGCATGTGCACTGCGTGTGCACTGTGCTAAAAGTGAGGGGGCTATTTACTTAATGGTTTTAGAGGAAATGCTAAAATGATGCCTCTTCAATTGCCACCTGGGCATCAGCTCTTCAGTTTCTATATCTGAATAAAAACAAGAAGCTGAACTAACGACAGGAATTCTGACATGAGTGATATCAGTGACTCCTTAAGACATTGTGGTTTGCAATTAAAACTTAAAAACTAGTCCCTCCTCTTCCAAAAGGCTTTTGAATGAAGTCGCATGCCCCATTTCACAGCCTGTTAATTTTCTTATCATAAGAGCTATTCAACTGTCTTCTAACTCTCTCTCCCATCCCCTACCTGTCCTTTTTTAAATGTTTAGCATCCTTAGTAATCTAATTAACTGGTGAAATTTCTCATGTAATAACCAAGTCCTAAGCGGTATGTTTCGAGAAAGGTATTTTAGGGAAAATCAATAAGCAAGCTTTACCCACAGATGCAGTTTGTCAAGAAGGGGAGATAATCTCTGGTTGCAATGACGGCAGGTTTGAATATGATGACATTTGCTGTCCATGGTTGTCTGGAGCCCTAACCACTGCTCTGTCATTGTATAGCAACCTCTCTGCATGCCCTCTAACCTTGCCTTCTAATATATTAAGGGGCTTGTGGAGGAGGAGACCACTGGACAACTTATATCTCACATCGCCACGCAGTTCAGAGTTAATAATTTCCTTATTAAACCTATGAACCCTTCACGTTTTGTAGTCCTGCCTGCCCAACCCCCTTCTAAGTTAGTTTCTAGGCAAAGCAATAAACATTGAATTACATTAAGCTCCTAATTTCAAGGCTGCAGTTCAGGATTTTGCTGCATATTTGTTGGCTCATTTATGGAGACTGCAGCATAATATTCATTAATTCTGTTTAATCTTCAGTACTTCAGTGATTTGATTCTCAACCACATTACCTATACCAGTTTGTCCATGTTTAAACCACCCCAGTGCTGTGATGCTGTTCTATATGTTGATTACCCAAAGGTTCTGTGAGCTCTAGTCTGGAATCACAGAGGCAGATTATCCACCATTTCCAGTTCTTGGTGATCACTCAGCACTTTAAGGTAACCTATTAGAAAATTAAAAATTTCAGCATCTGTCTTGAATGGCCAACATATCTATAGCTGACTTTTAATAAGAAAGAACGTGCAGTTTAGGGATAGTCTGAAAAGGTAATAAGCATTTGCAAAAAGAAGGACATTGTTTGCTTTGACAAATTAAGATTCTGATGTGAAAAAGAGGTTCTTGGAAATATCCCTTTATTGATATGAATCAAGGAATTGAGGTTTTAATTTCAAACTTACCCAGCACTATGTGAGAATGAATATTAGTCTTCCAGCAGAACTCTTCTCTGTTTTGAATGTTGAATGTTTTGAGACATTCTCTAAAACACTCTTGCAAGTACTCTCTCGCTCTCTCTTTCTCTTTCTCTTTGTGTGTGTGTATGTGTGTGTGTGTACATCTACGTCTTCACAACCAAACAAAAACATAAATGTTTACTCTCTAGTTTCATAACATAAAGTAATCACTGATATTGGTCACACTGAAGGGTGGCTTGGAAAGGAGAGAATTGAAATCCTTTCAAATTCCAATTCAATATCTTTCCTTCACCTGCTTTCTGGTGGGGAAGGGTGTATAAGGCTGGGTGAAGAAAGTCAATTGAATAGTTTTTGCAGGCTCAACCAAACTGTAATAGTTAATAATAGTTTTACTGGCAGGATCTGGAAGGGTGGTGCTCCTGTGTGTTGCTGGTGTTGGAGGCTCTGCCAGGATTTCTCATTGTGCCCCCATCACTAGTGACACAGGAGCACCACTGTTCCAGATCCTGCCAGTAAAGCTACTATCCATCACTGAGAATTTGCATGCATCTGTTCTAACAGCTAGTATTACTTTTCACTTCTAAAAGTACCGTGAGACCTGTGATGGATAACTTCAATCAGTAGAACCACGAAGACTCTTCACTGCCCGCCGTGTGCCACATAGTACTGCAGATTCCAAGGATTCTACAGTCATTAAAACAAGAAAGGACCCTACCTCCATTCAGTTGTTAAAGTAGCAGGGAAAACAGACATAAACTATTGCAATGAGTCTATTACTTATGCACATGTAAAGAAAGGCAAAGTAGAAATTCAATGGCTATGGAACACACAGTAAGATCTAAACTACTCTAGCAATGATGAATATATTTTTTTATTTATTAATGCTTATTTCCAAATGTTAGTTTGTACAAACATAAATCTGGATTTCATGTTACACCGAGGGAACTGTGTACAGAGTAGGCTAGTAGACTCAGTAGGTTATTAAACTGTTTCTTTCTTTTATATATATATATATATATGTATGTATATGTATATGTATATTTATGTATTTATGTATGTATGTGTGGCTGCATTGGGTCTTCCTTGCTATGTGCAGACTTTCTCTAGTTGCAGCGAGCAGGGGCTACTCTTCGTTGCGGTGTGCGTGCTTCTCATTGCGGTGGCTTCTCTTGTTGTGCAGCACGGGCTCTAGGTGCACGGGCTTCAGTAGTTGTGGCTCACGGGCTCTAGGGCGCAGGCTCGGTAGTTGTGGTGCATGGGCTTAGTTGCTCCACGGCATGTGGGATCTTCCTGGACCAGGGATGGAACCCATGTCCCCTGCATTAGCAGGCAGATTCTTAACCACTATGCCTCCAGGGAAGTCCCTAAACTGTTTCTTAAAGTAGGTGTTTGTTTTTTTTTTCCTTTGAGCTATCAGGGTATTTAGAAAACATTTCACCTAATCCTTCTCCAGGTAAGGAGAAATGTCTTATCCAAACTAATAATACCATCTTTTTTAATGAATGGAATATTTAGTGTATGCTAGGAACTATGTTATTCTCTACTTTTAACCAATTTTTATTGTGAAATTTAGTATCCTTAAGGATGAGTCTATAATAAAAGATATGTAGGTCACTGATTTATCAAAGAAAAGAAAAAAGACACGTATGTAATGCCACTCAGGTCAAGAAATGGATAATTGCTTGCTTCCCAGATTTGCTGAGCAGCCCAGCCCACTTCTGACTCCATTCCTTCCCCCCTCCCTACTGCTCTACTTCTGAGGGTCATGATTATTATTTAGTTTTTCTTTATAGTTTTACCACATTCACATGCATTCAAAAATGATGTTTTTAGGGCTTCCCTGGTGGTGCAGTGGTTGGGGGTTCGTCTGCTGATGCGGGGGGCGCGGGTTCGTTTCCCGGTCCGGGGGGATCCCGCGTGCCGCAGAGCGGCTGGGCCCGTGAGCCATGGCCGCTGAGCCTGCGCGTCCAGAGCCTGTGCTCCGTGGCAGTAGAGGCCGCGGCGGTGAGAGGCCCGCGTACCGCAAAAACAAACAAACAAAAATGATGTTTTAAAATGTACTTTTAACTTCAGATAAACTGAATTGTAGTAGTGTATGTGCCTTTATGTCTGTCTTCTTTCACACAACTCAACATTTGTGATAGTAATTCATGTTCTTTTTTGTAGCATTACCTTGGTCATTTTCATTCCATTGTATGAATGTATCACAATTTATTCTACTGTAAGTATTCTAAAATTAATCCATTTTAGAATAAATGACATTTGTTTGTCTGACTGATGTGAATAGCATAACTCTAAATAGTCTTGTGCTTGTTTCTTGGAACACATGTGCATATATTTCTATCTCCTAATACTCAAAATTTGGTGTTATGCTATATCCCACACTCATGTTTCTGTAGAATTCAAAGATACATTCTTATGAAAGAAAGTTGGAAAGGAAGGACAGGCTGAGGTAACATAATAGAACCAGATGTACTGAATTGGTTGCCTGATTGCAGTCTCACAGATTTTTGGTTCAGTATCTAATGGGTTAAGCTGAGTTCCTTCACGTGTCACTGAAACAAATGAATAGACGAAGTAAATGATCAGTGTCATCGTTATCGTTACTAATTCTTTGTTTAACCTTTGGTAATATGGGTGAGATGCAATGGCTTCCTGCTCTTATGCTTGGTTCAACCATTTTTATTGCATTATTTCTGTTCTTTTGTCTGGCTAAGTTTTTCCCATCACAGAATATGCTGTTCCCTTTGCCTGAAATATGTTCTTATTGTAAAACTTTGGTCGCATGACTAACTCCTTTTGTTATTGAGGTAAAGCTGACATACAGTGTTAGTTGCAAGTGTATGACCTAATAGTTCAGTATTTGTATACACCGCTAAGTGATCACTACAATAAGTCTAGTTACCCTCTGTCACCTTACACAGTTACAAACAATTTTTTTTTCTTGTGATAAGAACTTCTAAGATTTACTATCTTAGCTTCTTTCAAATATGGAACTCCTCCCTTCCTTCTCAGGATCATTTCATCTGAACTCGGAAATCTTCTTTGATAGTCCTACTGCCCCCAGTCACTCTCTATTACATGTACCCCTTATAATTGCTGTTAGTTAATTCATCTCTTCAATGGTTATCTTGTTTATAGTTTATTCTTTTTTCTGGTCCCTCCTTTCCCTGCCTTCCAGAAATATAAGCACCAGGAATCTCATTTCTTTTGTAGAACAAGTTAGCTACAGTATGTGGAACAATACCAGTTCATAATAGGTGCTCAATAAATGTCTAATGAATAAATGGAAGAAAGGAAGGTAGAGGTTTGGAAGGAGGCCAAGCAGTAAAGAGACTATTTGCATGTTTCAAAAATGCTGTAATTCTTCATGACAGGTGTAAAAGAGGAGATTTGTGGATTCAGATCTTATAAGGAGACTAAGCAATCAAAGATACCAAACCATTGAAGGTTAGAAAGAAGCAGGGAGCTCAGTGTTTCCACACAGTGAGGCAGACTGAAAGCAATAAGGGAAACCAAAAGCCCAGGACGGTGTGTGACTGTCATTCCAATGTTCTATATATCTCTTTGCCAAGCTATACATACATGAATTCCTAACAGTCTGACTAATGTTCATCTCAAAGAAAGAATCTGAGTCAAAGTGACCTCAGGGTTACTAGCCATGGAAACAGAGGAGGGAGAGTGTGGTCATTAGATGCTGTTGTCAAAGAACAAAGGAGGGACAAAAAAATAGAAGTTTGGTGCTCTCCCACATTGATTTGGAAGAAATTGGCCAACATCCAATGTGAGCAAGGCAGTTGGGTAACCCTGGGAGAATGAGTCGTCTTGGCAGGCTCTGCAGAAGTGCCTGCTTGTGTCAATCATCACTGTAATGACAGATACCAAGGGTCAATATTTACAAGGGTCCACTAGGATGAGTAGTAAGATGAGTCTAGGAGTGGTCCCCAGAAAATCACAGAGCAGTGAGGCTCATAGAAGAGATATAAATTCCAGGAGTTGACCAAACTGTTAGCTACAAAGGAAATGTATATTTAACACATGAAGAAAAGAGAGCCAAGTACTACTGTAGGCAGATCCAATAGGAATGTAATATAATACTTGTGGTTACAGACAGGGAAAATGTTTAAATATCTGTAGTGTCAAACTGCCATATATTAACCCTTTAGTCAAACACGGTTTCTACCCATTTAGGCTATTTTCCTTCCCTGCCAAAGATGGCAACTTTCATTTTACCATGTTAGTGAGTAAGGGAAATGACTCATTTTACAGACAACTTGGCAAGACTATAAGTAAGAAAAGGAGGGCATGAACTGTGTCCTGTAGGTAACAAAATGTTTTTCTAAAGTCATTGCTGGGAAAATAGTAAAACATCACAACCCAGGAAGTCCAGGTAAATTATATGAGAGAGTAGTCAGTAGATGTCACAGGGGAAAAATACAAGCATTTCTGAGAGGAAAAATAAAAGGCTTTGATGTGATGTCTCTGACACCTAAGTGGAGCAGAGAATCTGAGGCAGAGATCCATGCCTCTCATTTGTGAGAGCTCAAATAGGGAGGGTTGTGCTGAGTAATTTTGCTTGGCAATGAACTTAATACCTCCCTCCTTTTCCCCCAATTAAAAAAAAAAAGCAAAATTAAACTAGGTAACAGAGCTAGATCATCTCCCTCCTAAAGCCGACTCAGCATTCCACAGCATTTATATATCAAATTCCAAGAACTAGGCTATAAAATGTGGAGTTCATTTTGCCACCTTGCAAAAGGAGCTTCAGCTTCTCATTTCTCTTACCTTGTGATGAGGAGGCCTTGAATGGGTCGTTCCTGAGGACCAAAGAGACCCAAAGAGTGATAATGGCATCCCAACCTTGACCTCTGTCTCCCTAAGAACTGCCAAGCCCTGTGGGCCTTGAGGATTTTTCTGTTTCTCCCCCAACGTCTAGGAACAAAGGTGTGACTGACTCTTTCAACTGAGTGACTCTCAAGGATCTGTAGAGAATGAACTCTTTCATTAAAGTAGCACAGGAAATCCCAATGCTAAGAGGAGAAGCCAGTCTCAGTACAACCCTATGAAACATATTATTTTCTAGTCTAGAGGTAAGGCAAAGAAAATTCTCAGTTCCTGCCTCACTTAAAGGTAGTACAGGTCAGGACTTCCCTGGTGGTGCAGTGGTTAAGAATCCATCTACCCATGCAGGGGACATGGATTCGATCCCTGGTCCGGGAAGATCCCACATGCTGCGGAGCAACTAAGCCCATGCACCACAACTACTGAGCCTGTGCTCTAGAGCCCGTGAGCCACAACTACTGAGCCCACGTGCCACAACTGCTGAAGCCCACATACCTAGAGCCCATGCTCCTCAACAAGAGAAGCCACTGCAATGAGCAGCCCGTGCACTGCAAGGCAGAGTAACTCCCACTCGCCCCAACCAGGGAAAGCCCACCCACAGCAACGAAGACCCAACAAAGCCAAAAATAAATAAAATAAATTTCAAAAAATGTTAAGGGTGAAGGGTTGTTTTTTTGTTTTTTTTTTTAAAAAAAGGGTAGTACAGGTCAGAGAATAATTGAATTTCAGAGCTGAAACAGATATTTCTGACTACCTACTGTAATCACCTCACCTTCCTGTTAAGGATATTACCAGGAAGGAGAAGTGACTTATACAATTCATCCCATCATGCGTTTATGTAATGTCTATTTACATAGCACCAAACAAACTTTTACCAGGCACTTCATTATTGGTTTTACGGATAAAATATGACTAATACTTGATTCTTGCCCTCAGGAACTTGCTATCAATTGGGCAGTTAAGATGGGTAAACTGAGAAAGGCATTGCCATAGTACAAAAGAGGACAGTGTACACAGTGGTTAAGAGTACAGGCTGTGGGTTGAAGCTCTCTGAGTTCAAACACAATACCACTGTTCACACGTTGGATGGCCTTGGGCAACTGAGTTCACTTTACTATGCTTCAATTTCCTTTTCCATGAAATGTTGGTAACATTAGCATTTATCTTATAGGGTTACTCGATGATTAAGTGAGAAAATATACACTCAATGCTTAGTAAAATATTTAGTAGTAGTAAGCGATCAATAAATGTATTATTATCAGTAGTAGGTGCAATAGAGTAGTAGCATCATCATTATCATTAGATTCCAGGTGTGGTCGTTGAAGAAGAAAGCTTCCCAGCAGTGGGATTAATAGTCCATGATTCTATTAAGGTTTAGGAAGAGTGTTCTGGCAAAAGGGGTTAAATTATTTTCTGGTTTCCTGGACTTTGACTTTGTGGAGCCTTCTGAATGTCAAGGTTTTGGCTAGAGCTGTAACTGAATTGCAAACATAATTCTCATGCTCGTGATGACCCTGGGTTTATATGCCATGTGTTCCAGAAAATGGCAGTGAAGTTTATGAGGAAGAAACAGCTCTTTCTCTTTCATATAAAGGTGAAGTTTCAGTTGGCTTCCTAGGGTGTTTGTTCTTACCCCACTGACCCAAACAGAGTGAACTATATGACAACAGGGTGTATATCACAGTATGTCATAGAGATGTAAGTTGGTAACATTTTGTATCTTCCACTGTAGGCTGTAAGTATTCTGAGGTCTGGGATGTAGCAGTTATCTATTGCTGAGTAACAAACCACTCCAAAACTTAGTGACTGTTTTAGTGACTAAAACAACAGGAGTTATGGAATTTGCATTTCAGGCAGGGCTCTGTGGGGATGACTTGTTCTGCTCCATGCTTGACTTGAGGCTGAGATCCACTTTCTAGATGGCTCACTCATGGGGCTGGCAAGGTGGTGATGGCTTTTGGTAGTGGACTCAGTCAAAACTGGAGTACTCATTTCTTGCTGGCTGCTTATTTGGGTTTCGTTACAGCATGGCTACCACCTCAGAGCAGTCAGACTACTTACATGGTAACTTATTGCCACTCGTGAGTGTCACAGAAGTACCAGGCAGAGACTGTGTGGCTTTGTAAATCTAGCTTCAGGAGTCAAATAACGTTACTTCTGCCATAGTTGCAAGTGCATCCACATTCAGGGGGAAAGAACATAGGCCCTCATCCCTCTATGGTGAAAATGTCAAAGTTACATGGTGAGAGGTACATGTGGGTATGACTCTGTTGAGAAACACAATCTGCCAGAAATGCCACTTCCGTTTTGCCCACCAGAGTGTCCAGAACAGTGGTGACACAACACGGGTACTTAATAAACATAGCTCTGAATGAATTATAGCACTGAATACATTGAGTGAATGAAAATAAATGAATAAATTACTATTGTTACCCCAGTTCCTGACCCTTTCTGAATGACACGGATATTAGTATCAAACTTGGCTCCTGGCTTGAAATTTTGCTCTTTAATCTGGGCACTTACTTATGTATGTCTATAGTTGATGTTGGAGTCTTAAACTCCTTTGGGGAATAAGGAAATGATTACAAAGACAGAGCGGTAGTGCCTTTGAAGAAAAGTAATTTGAATAAATGAGGTAGAATTTGGTTGTAAAGATATATCAAGTCGTCAAAGAGAGGAAAATAGTTCTGAAGGAGGAAAATAATTGATGATGAACCAGCGTGGTTGCGATGAAGGAAACAATATGATGACAAGAGATCGGGCAGCTTCTAGGGGAACAGCAGCCAAAAGAATCATCAGCAAAACTCTGTTTAATTAATGAACGGCAGCAGAAGAGGGTGCTCTAAAAAGATTAGAGATGGCACTTGAGGCTGCGCCTCCTGGGAAATATTGGATGACTGAAGTACTTCTGTGTGTGATGTGATTAAAATAATCAACTAGAATGTTGAACATTGAATCATGAATTCAAAAGATTTTGTCTGCCTGTGTAAAGCAAACATAAGACAGTCATTTTTGATTAATCTTGGGGAATAGGGAAGACCACCAATATAATAGTTGTTTCCAGAAGTCATAGTGGAAATGTCTTATTCTTTGTCCATAGCAACCTGATATATTATTCTCCATCAAGATTTTAACTCTGTGCCCTTATTATAAAATATATTTGCAGCTGACTGTTGCAACTTCAACTGTGTAACTTAGGATAAAAGGTACAGATTGTAAATTTCTCCTCTGTATCATCCATGATTATTTTTATTTTTTTAATGAAAACGAAAGAGTGTATAATCTTGTTAGTAAGTGCAACTCCTCAAACTTCAGAACAGAAAAAAAAACAGAATTTTGTTGATTATGTCACTCTTGATCATTTTGCCATTGTCAAGTGTTTCTTGGATTCTTCCGGAATGTTGACATTTACCCAACTTTGATTGAAGTTAAGGGAAAACTGTATTCCCTTTTTATTTCCTTTTTATCATCCTTTTCTAAAATTTTATTATAGGAAAAGAGGCACACAGGGATTTAGCTATCAGGCTTCTGAGTGTTATGAATTAACAAGAGAGCTGTATTATTCCCATATCTCTGATTCCTACTGTCGTGGTGGGAATGACCAATAATTATGTTTTTTTTCTTATTTCACTGTACTACAATAAATGCATGTTGCAGCTGAACGGGTTTGACAGAAAACATACTTTAAGTATGTGACTACATTTATAGTTATTTACATATTAATGGTATAGGATTTGGACATCATAATGTCATCACTGGCTTTAAAAAATACTTAGAATATTCTTTTAATTAAGTTTAGATTTGCTATGAGAGTTTTAAAGTATAATTTGTGCCGAATTCTAAAGCTGAGTAGTCAAAGACATTATTTAAAAGTTCTCATAAACTGTTTCTTGCTAAGCAGAACATTAATTTGGTTTTGCTGTGTATAAATATATCAAAATTAAGAAGTAAATATTTTCATCGGCTCTTTAGACACTTGGATTAAGTTATCTGAAACAGGCTGGTCAGGAACCTTTGACCTGGTAGTGGAGTTTACAGATATGGCAAACGCCTACGGCAGATTAAAAACATTGCATACAAAGACACCAGCTACGTCTTCAAAACACACCAAACATCACTGCATAGTTTGTTAAGGTGATCATATAAGAGGGAGAAAAAATTCAGGTGGGGCTTTGGCTACACAGTGAGACACTGCCGCCCCAAGCTACAGTACTTCCACTTCTTTGTTCTCACTAGCTCCTCACTTCCCACCAGCACCTTTCAATAGAGTCCTAATCGCCACCTATAATTAGATTTTTATTTGTGCCTTAACATGCTTAACGTCTGCCTCCCTCAGACAGGGGATACCCTTGATGGAAAGCCTATGGGTAATTTGTGTTTCCCTCTGAATCCCTGGTACTTAGTATAGGACATCACATATAGTAGGCACTTCAGTTAATTTTTATTAAGCGTTAAAAGATGCCATTTTGGGAAAGAGATTTCTCATTTAACCTTAATCAGAGCAGCATCAGGATTGGTCCCAGGCATAGACTTTAGAGTCTCAGTTTACATTCATATATATGTGAAATCATCAGCACTGCCTTCTCTCAGGCAACAGAGTCACATGCGTTTAATTCAGGATCTGTTTTCTTTTTTTTTTTTAACATCTTTATTGGAGCATAATTGCTTTACAATGGTGTGTTAGTTTCCGCTTTACAACAAAATGAATCAGTTATATATATACATATGTTCCCATATCTCTTCCCTCTTGCATCTCCCTCCCTCCCACCCTCCCTATCCCACCACTCCAGGTGGTCACAAAGCACCGAGCTGATCTCCCTGTGCTATGCGGCTGCTTCCCACTAGCTATCTACCTTACGTTTGGTAGTGTATATATGTCCATGCCTCTCTCTCACTTTGTCACAGCTTACCCTCCCCGCCCCATAACCTCAAGTCCATTCTCTAGTAGGTCTGTGTCTTTATTCCTGTCTTACCCCTAGGTTCTTCATGACATTTTTTTTCTTAAATTCCATATATATGTGTTAGCATACGGTATTTGTCTCTCTCTTTCTGACTGACTTCACTCTGTATGACAGACTCTAGGTCTATCCACCTCATTACAAATAACTCAATTTCGTTTCTTTTTATGGCTGCGTAATATTCCATTGTATATATGTGCCACATCTTCTTTATCCATTCATCCGATGATGGACACTTAGGTTGTTTCCATCTCTGGGCTATTGTAAATAGAGCTGCAATGAACATTTTGGTATGTGACTCTTTTTGAATTATGGTTTTCTCAGGGTATATGCCCAGTAGTGGGACTGCTGGGTGATATGGTAGTTCTATTTGTAGTTTTTTAAGGAACCTCCATACTGTTCTCCACAGTGGCTGTATCAATTTACATTCCCACCAAGAGTGCAAGAGGGTTCCCTTTTCTCCACACCCTCTCCAGCATTTATTGTTTCTAGATTTTTTGATGATGGCCATTCTGACCGGTGTGAGATGATATCTCATTGTACTTTTGATTTGCATTTCTCTAATGATTAATGATGTTGAGCATTCTTTCATGTGTTTGTTGGCAGTCTGTATATCTTCTTTGGAGAAATGTCTATTTAGGTCTTCTGCCCATTTTTGGATTGGGTTGTTTGTTTTTTTGTTATTGAGCTGCTTATAAATTTTGGAGATGAATTCTTTGTCAGTTGCTTCATTTGCAAATGTTTTCTCCCATTCTGAGGGTTGTCTTTTGTCTTGTTTATGGTTTCCTTTGCTGTGCAAAAGCTTTGAAGTTTCATTAGGTTCCATTTGTTTATTTTTTTTTCCATTTCTCTAGGAGGTGGGTCAAAAAGGATCTTGCTGTGATTTATGTCATAGAGTGTCCTGCCTATGTTTTCCTCTAAGAGTTTGATAGTTTCTGGCCTTACATTTAGGTCTTTAATCCATTTTGAGCTTATTTTTGTGTATGGTGTTAGGGAGTGAGCTAATCTCATACTTTTACATGTACCTGTCCAGTTTTCCCAGCACCATTTATTGAAGAGGCTGTCCTTTCTCCACTGTACATTCCTGCCTCCTTTATCAAAGATAAGGTGACCATATGTGCGTGGGTTTATCTCTGGGCTTTCTATCCTGTTCCATTGATCTATATTCCTGTTTTTGTGCCAGTACCATACTGTCTTGATTACGATAGCTTTGTAGTGTAGTCTGAAGTCAGGTAGCCTGATTCCTCCAGCTCCATTTTTCGTTCTCAAGATTGCTTTGGCTATTCGGGGTCTTTTGTGTTTCCTTTCCATCTTATTTTTACATATGCCATAGAGCTGTTACTCCTCTAGATATCTTAAGGTGACTATCATGCTGTAAAGTCCTTGATAGAGTCTTGAGGCATCTGGTGGAAAGATATGACTAAAATCTTGCAAAAAAATAAATAAAATCTAGCAAACCACCTCATCTTTCAGTTAGTGGAATATCCCTCCAGGTTAAAGAGTAAACATTGGCTGGACCAGGTTGTCAGTCAAAAAAGAAGGAAAATGGCCTTTTCTGTCCACTTCATTTTTCTTTCTTTAGAGACTTTTGACTACAGTGGGTTTCTTTTTAATCCCTCTGTGCATGCCCTACAGCATCTGGTCTTGCAGTTTGTCCATTAAAGGCCTTCAGCAGTATTTGTGGACTTGGACTCAGTCCCTCTGTGTAGTCATTTGGTGGCAGGGCATGGTAGAGGTGGACAAAACAAGGAGTAATGCAGTTAGAACTTTGTGCTCTCCAACCTTGAGGATTTAGTGCTGACAGTAGCACTTTTGAGCTATGTAATCTTGGTCAAGTTGCTTGAACTCTCAAAGTCTTAAGATTGCTGTGTTTGTCAAAATGATATAATCTTTGCAAAGCTCTTGGAAGAATGCCAGCACAATGTATGAGGATATATGCATACCCTCCCACAGATAATAAATGGATATTTATTAGCAAATGCAAAATAAAATATAACCCTTCAAAATAATCCCCTAAGCCTTCACAAACTTCAAAAACCAAAATAGTTATAGTATATTAACCCCCCATGGACTTTAGCATAAAAAGGTAAAAGATCAGATCTGGTTTGAACCAAGTCACAGAGGGTTTACCAATGACATCAAAAGAAGGATCCATATCAGAAACCTTTGTTTCCTAAGATGTGGCCTTACCTTGAACAGATTACGGAAAGACACTAGCATATTTGTACCTCTCAGGAGTTTTTAAAAGGGTGCTTTAAAAGTGTCTTTTTCACAACATCTGTAACAGGAGAGAAGGTGAAACTCTCACAAGCTTAACAGGAGAAATAGATCAGAAACTTTTTTTTTTCTAAATAAAGATTTATTTTCATGGTGCCTGGTCTCTCTGACCTAAATTGCAGTAATTCAGTGTGTGTGAAATTACCTTTTCTAGGACAGGAAGATCACAGCAAAAAAAAAGAGGAAAAAAATGGCAAGAGGAAAAGAATATACAATACAGACAAGCGTTCAGGTTACCTGACAAAGACTCTGGGACTAATAAGAAACTAGTTATAACAAAGACAACTCAGAAAGATAACTACTAATATGAAGGACTAGCAATTATCTTTACTGGGCAGCCATGTTCAGGGGGGTCAGGAGGTCTTTTAAGAACTAAAACAAAACAGTATTGAGGCCAAAGAATGGCATCTAATTGAGTTCTCTGTTTCTGGGGCTTATTTTATTTTATTAAATTTTTTATCACTTTCAAGTTCATGGTGATGGCATAGCAGATTTATTTCTGTAATTAAATTGATTATTATTTACCAGCAGAAGTGAAGCTGGCATAAAAAGACACACAGTCAGTAACATAGTTCAGACTTTATGAATTATTACCTCGGACTGATGAATGGGATCATTATTTCTTTCCGTTCAGGTTAGCACATTGTGTCTCAGGTCTGAAGGCTGGAAGCAAATCAGAAAAGGCTAGTTACTAGCAATTTGTGACCATCCATGGTTTTTTTTTGCTCCTCCTCCTGGGCTTCAAAATAAGTCATAAAAATATCACAAACTAAAATCTTCTCTTTGTGCTGTGGTCAGCACTTGAACAATGTGAGTTACAGTCATAATATTATCACTGGCAGATGTTATATTGTGGGTTGGATTTTGTTAACCAGGATTTGATGTGTGAGAGCCTCCAGCTTGGTGTTGGAGTTCCACATGTTAGGGGTGGGTGATATATGTACAGACAGGTTCTGAATGACTCAGCCTGTTACAGGCTTGGCATTTTCACATGGCTGAAGAAACTTCTGGAAGATAATGACTTGATAACTCTAACACTCAAGGACCTTAGGATTATTACATCTAGAAGGATCTCTAATTGGGCTGAAAAGTATTATGAAGAGGTAATGTAGTCTTCATGGCAGGAAAAGGGAATCAAAACAGGAATGCTAGGTCCAGCATCTACAATTAATCTCTGCTGAGTTTTTACAATCCATGTTACATCCTTTGAGTAAGTATGTTTAAGTGATACTGCTCACAAAATTTACCCAAATCAACCAAATTTAGCATAAGAGTGAAGGATAAAAGAACATTCAGTTTTCAGTTTGAAAATCTTAATAAGCCCCTAGCAAACTGTGTATAGAATAAGATCAAATATCTCTCTCCCTTTTTGGTAATAGCCATAAATTGGTGAGAGTAAACATTTTGAGCTTTATATAGGAAGAAGAACGAAGACAAGAACAGACCTATTGGCAATGCAGTCATTTTGCTAATACAGTCCCCATATCAGTTAGGATGGGTACAGTTATGTTGTGTTAACAAAATTCCCCAAAGCTCAGTGGCTCAAAACAACAAAGATCTTACTTGGGCCATAATCCATCTTGGGTCTCTGCTTCTCATTGTCTTCACTCAGGGATACAGGTTGGTGAACCCTCCACTACTTGGGATATCGTTTATCACCTTATCAGGTGCAAGGAAAAATAATGAATTGTGTGCCAACTCATAAAGGTTCCTGCTCACATATTATAGGCCGAAGCAAGTCACCTGCAGGCCCAACTTCAAGTGCATATTTTTAAATTAAAGTATAATTGGCTTATAATATTATTTGAATTTCAGGTGTACAATATAGTGATTTGATATTTTTATAGACTACACACTATACAAAGTTATTATAAAATACTGACTATATTCCTTGTGCACTACATGATATCCATGAGACTTATTTATTTTATAACTGCTAGTTTGTATCTCTTAATCCCCTTCATGTCTTTTGCCCCTACCTACCCCTCTCCCCTGTGGTAACCAGTATTTCTCTGTAATTATCTGTATTTCTGTTTCTGTTCTGTTGTATTCATTCAGTTGTTGGAATGGATACATATATGTTTATATATACATATATATATATATATATATATATATATATATATAATGGAATATTACTCAGCCATAAAAAAGAACTAGATCTTGCCATTTTTGACAACATGGATGGACCTGGGTTGTTACTTATCTGGCACATAGAAGGTATAAGATAAATATTCGTCAGTTTTTCATTTGTTTGTTTGTTTTTTACATGTCCATCTACCCTGGTATCTAGTGAGTTTAAGAGGTGAGAGAGTTCTGTTCTGTTTGTGTTGTATTGGTGCTAAGCAATATGCCTCAGCAGTAGCGTGCAGATAAATATTTGATGAATGAGTAAGTGAAAGGAATAGTAGGTTTTCACTACCTTGAGCTAATTATGAAGAATACAGGGCAAATCTGAATAACTGAAAAGGTTGAACTGAAATATGTTTTTCAAATAAATCATTTTATTTAAGTTCGCATAAATGTAACAAAGCTAACACTGTCACCCAAAAGATATTCTTTCTCGAAATGTATACTTTACATGCAGAAATTTGCCTGTCCATTTGTGAAATGGAGTGAAGCTCTCAGAGATTATCCAATAAATCTGCTATTAAAAACTTACTATCCTTATCTTGGATCTTAAATAACTGTCATCCATCCTATTTTAGACGTTTTTATAAATTTAATTATTTATTTGTTTATTTTTGGCTGTGTTGAGTCCTCTTTGCTGTGCATGGGCTTTCTCTAGTTGTGGCGAGCGAGGGCTACTCTTTGTTGCGGTGCGTGGGCTTCTCATTGTGGTGGCTTATCTTGTTGCAGAGCACAGGCTTTAGGCGCGCGGGCTTCAGTAGTTGTGGCACGTGGGCTCAGCAGTTGTGGCTTGCAGGCTCTAGATCACAGTCTCAGTAGTTGTGGCACATGGGCTTAGCTGCTCCGCAGCATGTGGGATCTTCCCGGGCCAGGGCTCGAACCCATACCCCCTGCATTGGCAGGTGGACTCACAACCACTGCACCACCAGGCAAGTCCCTAGATGTTTTTAAACAGTTCAGGATGCTTAACCACATTGACCGTCAGCTAGCAACTACACAGGTGGGCTTGATTTGAATTTATTGTAGTTATCATATTTACATTTAAGCTTTAAGCTGCTGATTCACACATGCTTAAATGTAGTACTCTTAAATATTTATTACAATTCTCTTTTCAGTATACATTTATTTTCAAGGTGTGTAAACTACTCATCCCTTCTTCAGCAAAACATTCAGATTCCAAGTCAAATAGTTATAATATTTTGTTGAGACATGCGCAAAAGCTTAAAATATAAGTGCAAATCTCAAAGCAAACGCTCCTTCAGATGATTCTCTTCCACCTCCACCTCCACCTCATTTTATTTAAAGTTTCTTTGACATTCAGCAGATTTTAGGTGAAAACTCTAATTGTGGTATCTGACCAGGCTGGACCCTCTAGGGATACATTGGTTTAGTATTATGGTGTGCTGAGATTTGTGTGTGTGGAATGGGAGAGGTGGGTGTGGGGAGGGAGGTTAATTTAGTACTTTTTATTTCCCTGTTGAAGAGCATTAAAAGTCAAAAAAGCTGATATAAAAGGCATGTGAACTTGGTTTCTGTGGGATTGCCTGAAGCAAATAGCGCTCTTAGAATCCATAACCAGAATGTGACTACCTTTGCTCTCACCACCTTCGGAGAAGCAAACCTCAGCATTTTGACATATCTTAGGAACACCCAACTCTACATTATATTAAAGAGGAATTGATATTTTTACTGACTATCTCATGAAGACCCATGAAAGACAATCTATATCAGACACCATATGGCTAGACTTTATGAAGTTATCCAGATTTTCTTCCAGTTTCCTTTCTCTGTTTACCTCACGTCTACACAAAGAGTCCTTTTCTTTTTCCCTTCTCTGCCACCTTTGCAGTCAGTGTAGCTGGTTGCAGTTTTCTTTACCCTCCCATCTCTCTCCTCCCCAACATACACACCTAAATTAACATATTCACTCATTTACTCAACTATTATTTATTGAGTGACTACAAGTGCCAGACGTTTTCCACAAGATGAACTATGTATTTAACAATGACTCTCAAATTCATGGTTTGACTAAAAAGCATTCCTGTCATTCTCAGTAAATATTTACTGAGTGGTGGTCACAGAGCATTACCAGAGGTGGTACTGGGAGGAGGAAGAAATGTTTATGATGCTAAGAAAAGGCAGCTTTCTTGGAGCTATGCAACTGATAGAAGGAAGTTTAGCATTATAAAAATAAAACCCAAATGGCCACTTTCGGCATAGGATACTTGTTTCTGGCCTGAGAGTAAAATTATACAGATTCAAGGTGTCAAAGGTAGATGAACTAAAGCCTAAGACTAAATAGGAATAATAGGAGGTCAGAGTTGGAATGGACCTAGAAGTTATAATGTCTCAAGACTTATTACATGTTTGAGAGACCTAAAAAGCACACAGAGAGAGGACAATATTCCAAGTCTTCATAAGTCTTTCCAGGTTTGGGACATGCAATCATGGCTTCTTTTTGATTATTTCAAAATCTGTTAACAATTTTTTCAATCACCTTTCCAAGGTTGAGCCCAAATATCAATTTTCTTTTTTCAGTAGAGCCTTCCCTAATCTTTCCCATCTCTCACAAAGCATTTTGAATGTGATGGTACTTGAATTATTATATTTATTATACATTTGTTGGCTGAAAACAAAAATTCATGGTCCTGTTTGGCTTTATTCTTTTAAGCTTCCAAATTTTGAACACTTTATGTACTAAGCATTGGGGCATTGTAATTTTATCCTTATACCTATCTTTGATGTATGCATTTACACCCCCATTTTACAGATGGAAACTGAGTCTCAGAGAGATCTAGTAACCTGAACAAGACCACAGAGCAAGTAGAGGTGTCACTTCTCAAACCTAAGCTCTTCAAATGCCAAAATTTGTTTGCTTTGTCATAATCTATACATATTTAACCAGTAACTGGGAAATGACTTGACATTGATATTTTATACATATGTACACATATACATATATACACAGGAATAAGCACACACGTACATATAGTTATTGTATATAATTGACTTTTAATACTTAAATGTAGAAGGAGAGTTTATTAATGTAAACATCTAGCATTAATTTGTTTCATCTTTGCAGATACTCTTCATTTCAAACAGGATATATGGTGCATCTTATCATTCTTTTTAGACGTTCAATATCTATACCTCCTTCGTAGACTTAGGGATACCACCTACCTTATGAGGCAGAGCCTGCCCTTCACTATTGCAGCTAAAATATCCAAACGCTAGCTTTCCCAACTTACTTTTCAGCCAGAGGGAGGGAAGCCTGACTTTAGATATCATTCCTGGCCTGGATTGCCAACATCCTAGAAGTCCTGGAAGACACCTAACAGCCTCTTAATAAATCATGCCCCACTTATTTAACCAGAAGAGGTTTCTGTGGCATGGGCTTCAGAATCCTGGATATATGGGATAGTGGAAAGGGCTTAAATTTGATGGCAGAAAGTCGCTTTGCTTTGCTGAATCTCAGTTTTTTTAAATTATGAAAATTGGGATAATAATAATTATCTCACATGTTAAGAGCGAGAATGAAGTGGTGTGATAATCATCAGGTTGGAAGTGCTATATCTGGTAGGAGAAATAGAGCTGCATACAGTCCCTGCAACCTAAGAACGTCTTGAAAAAATCAAAATAAAAGAGTCATACCAATTTTCAGAGAAAATAAAAAGTAAACCAACTTTATTTCATAAGCAGTGGATTCCAAATCTCTTTCTTTCTGACAAAAATCAGCTTCTGGGAAAAGGTCTACCTTGGAACATTATCTTCTACCTCCAATGTAGTTTTTTCTACTCCTGAAAGGTAATTTCTTAGTCAATGGAATCCTAGGGTAGAAATCACCATTAGGAAACACTTGCTCAATTTTGGTCAGCTGGGGTCTGAGCTCTGACACCTGTTTTAGGGACGGGAGAAGCAACGAGATGGCAGGCTTGGATTTCCCCTCACAAACTCCTGTGAATCCAGAAAAGAGTTTAAACACAGCAAAGTGAGTTATGAGAAGAGCCCTTAAAGGATGCCTAGCCGCCTTCCGGGCTTTGACAGTGTCAATAGGGAGTTGAAGGGAAGGAAGACCCAAACCGATGGGGCTGCTGGGGGATGAACACCTCTCCGGCCAAGCTTAGCGCGTGCTGCCCTGGGTTCTCCTGACACCAAACTCCCCTCTTTCCCACTTCGATCCTCCCACCCCCTTGCATGCCAGAGCCTGCGGAGTCCAAGTCCTTGGGAAGTTCCTGGGAGTCATCTCCAGAGCCGCTGAGACAGGGCACCCCACTGAGGACAGAGCAAAAAGATGACGTTCTACAAGCCAGGAAGAGAGATCAACAGGAACGGAATCAGCTGACTCCTGGATCTTGGACTTCCAGCCTTCAGAACTCTGTGTGGCTGACAGGGTCTTGGTGCTCCGGCTGGGTATCAGGCCTGAACCTCTGAGGTGGGAGAGCTGAGTTCAGGATATTGGTCCACCAGAGACCACCCGGCCCCTCATAAATTGGCCAGAGCTCTCCCAGAGATCTGAGGTCTCCGTCACAACGCTAAGACCCAGCTCCACTCAACGACCAGCAAGCTACAGTGCTGGACACCCCCTGCCAAACAACTAGCAATACAGGAACACAACCCCACCCATTAGCAGAGAGGCTGCCTAAAATCATAATAAGGTCACAGACACCCCCAAACACACCACAGGATGCGGTCCTGCCCACTAGTAAGACAAGATGCAGCCTCATCCACCAGAATACAGGCACCAGTCCCATCCACCAAGAAGCCTACACAACCCACTTAACCTACCTTAGGCACTGGGGGCAGACACCAAAAACAACGGGAAGTACAAACCTGCAGCCTGTGAAAAGGAGACCCCAGACACAGTATGTTAAGCAAAATGAGAAGACAGAGAAATACACAGCAGATGAAGGAACAAGGTAAAAACCCACCAGACCAAACAAATGAGGAGGAAATAGGCAGTTCACCTGAAAAAGAACTCAGAGTAATGATAGTAAAGATGAGCCAAAAGCTTGGAAATAGAATGGAGAAAATACAATAAACGTTTAACAAGGACCTAGAAGAACTAAAGAGCAAACAAACAATGATGAAGAACACAATAAATGAAATTAAAAATTCTCTGTAAGGAATCAATAGCAGAATAACTGAGGCAGAAGAACAGAAAAGTGACCTGGAAGATAAAATAGTGGAAATAACTAAGGCAGAACAGAATAAAGAAAAAAGAATGAAAAGAATTGAGCACAGTCTCAGAGACCTCTGGGACAACATTAAACACACCAACAGTAGAATTATAGTAGTCCCAAAAGAAGAACAGAAAAAGAAAGGGACTGAGAAAATATTTGAAGTGATTATACTGGAAAACTTCCCTAACATGGGAAAGGAAATAGTCAATCAAGTCCGGGAAGCACCGAGAGTCCCATACAGGATAATTCCAAGGAGAAACACGCCAAGACACGTATTAATCAAACTCTCAAAAATTAAATACAAAGAAAAAATAATAAAAGCAGCAAGGGAAAAGCAACAAATAACATACAAGGGAATCCCCATAAGGTTAGCAGCTGATCTTTCAGCAGAAACTCTGCAATCCAGAAGGGAGTGGCAGGACATATTTAAAGTGATGATGAAAGGGAAAAACATATAACTGAGATTACTCTACCCAGCAAGCATCTCATTCAGATTCAACGGAGAAATTAAAGCCTTTACAGGCAAGCAAAAGCTAAGAGAATTCAGCACTACCAAACCAGCTTTACAACAAATTCTAAGGGAACTTCTCTAGGCAGGGAGCACAAGAGAAGGAAAACACCTACAATAACAAACCCCAAACAATTAAGAAAATGGTAATATACATATTGATAATTACCTTAAATGTAAATAGATTAAATGCTCCCACCAAAAGACTGGCTGAATGGATACAAAACCAAGACCCATATGTATGCTGTCTACAAGAGACCCACTTCAGACCTAGGGACACTTACAGACTGAAAGTGAGGGAATGGAAAAAGATATTCCATGCAAATGGAAATCAAAAGAAAGCTGGAGTAGCAACTCTCATATCAGACAAAATAGACTTTAAAATAAAGGCTATTACAAGAGAAAAAGAAGGACACTACATAATGATCAAGGGATCAATCCAAGAAGAAGATATAACAATTGTAAGTATTTATGCACCCATCCAACCTAGGAGCACCTCAGTACATGAGGCAAATGCTAACAGCCATAAAACGGGATATCGACAGTAGCACCCTGCTTTCACCAATGGACAGATCATCCAAAATAAAAATAAGTAAGGAAACACAAAGCTATAAATGACACATTAGGCAAGATGGACTTAATTGATATTTATAGGACATTCCATCCAAAACCAACAAAAGACACATTCCTCTCAAGTGCTTATGGAACATTCTCCAGGATAGATCATATCTTGGGTCACAGATCAAGCCTTGGTAAATTTAAAAAAATTGAACTCATATCAAGTATCTCTTCTGACCACAACACTATAAGGTTAGATATCAATTACAGGGAAAGAAACTGTAAAAAATCAAAACACATGGAGGCTAAACAATACACTACTAAATAACCATGAGATCACTGAAGAAATCAAAGAGGAAATCAAAAAATACCTGGAAACAAATGAGAATGAAAACATGATGACCCAAAACCTATGAGATGTAGCAAAAGCAGTTCTAAGAGGGACGTTTATAGCAATACAATCCTACCTCAAGAAACATCTCAAATAAACAATCTAATCTTACACCTAAAGCAATTAGAGAGAGAAGAACAACAACAAAAATAAAGTTAGCAGACGGAAAGAAATCGTAAAGATCAGATCAGAAATAAATGAAAAATAAATGAAAGAAATGAGAGCAAAGATCAATAACACTAAAAGCTGGTTCTTTGAGAAGATAAACAAAATTGATAAGCCATTAGCCAGACTCATCAAAAAAAAAAAGGGAGAAGACTCAAATCAATAGAATTAGAAATGAAGAAGTAACAACTGACACTGCAGAAACACAAAGGATCATGAGAGATTACTACAAGCAACTAAATGTCAATAAAATGGGCAACCTGGAAGAAAGGGACAAATTCGTAGAAAAGCACAACCTTCTAAGACTGAACCTGGAAGAAATAGACAATATAAACAGTCAAATCCCAAGCACTGAAATTGAAACTGTAATTAAAAATCTTCCAGCAAACAAAGGGCCAGGACCAGATGGCTTCACAGGCGAATTCTATCAAACATTTATTTATTTATTTATTTATTTATTTTTTTAAACATCTTTATTGGGGTATAATTGCTTTACAATGGTGTGTTAGTTTCTGCTTTATAACAAAGTGAATCAGCTATACATATACATATGTTCCCATATGTCTTCCCTCTTGCGTCTCCCTCCCTCCCACTCTCCCCATCCCACCCTTCCAGGCTGTCACAAAGCACCGAGCTAATATCCCTGTGCCTTGCGGCTGCTTCCCCCCAGCTATCTACCTTACTACGTTTGTTAGTGTGTGTATGTCCATGACTCTCTCTCGCCCTGTCAAAACTCACCCCTCCCCCTCCCCATACCCTCAAGTCCGTTCTCCAGTAGGTCTGCGTCTTTATTCCTATCTTACCCCTAGGTTCTTCATGACATTTTTTTCCCTTAAATTCCATATATATGTGTTAGCATACGGTATTTGTCTTTTTCTTTCTGACTTACTTCACTCTGTATGACAGACTCTAGGTCTATCCATCTCATTACAAATAGCTCAATTTCATTTCTTTTTAAGGCTGAGTAATATTCCATTGTGTATATGTGCCACATCTTCTTTATCCATTCATCCGATGATGGGCGCTTAGGTTGTTTCCATGTCCTGGCTATTGTAAATAGAGCTGCAATGAACATTTTGGTACATGACTCTTTTTGAATTTTGGTTTTCTCAGGGTATATGCCAAGTAGTGGGATTGCTGGGTCATATGGTAATTCTATTTGTAGTTTTTTAAGGAACCTCCATACTGTTCTCCACAGTGGCTGAACCAATTCACATTCCCACCAGCAGTGCAAGAGTGTCCCCTTTTCTCCACACCCTCTCCAGCATTTATTGTTTCTAGATTTTTTGATGATGGCCATTCTGACTGGTGTGAGATGATATCTCATTGTAGTTTTGATTTGCATTTCTCTAATGATTAATGATGTTGAGCATTCTTTCATGTGTTTGTTGGCATTCTGTATATCTTCTTTGGAGAAATGTCTATTTAGGTCTTCTGCCCATTTTTGGATGGGGTTGTTTGTTTTTTTGTTATTGAGCTGCATGAGCTGCTTGTAAATTTTGGAGATTAATCCTTTGTCAGTTGCTTCATTTGCAAATGTTTTCTCCCATTCTGAGGGTTGTCTTTTGGTCTTGGTTATGGTTTCCTTTGCTGTGCAAAAGCTTTGAAGTTTCATTAGGTCCCATTTGTTTATTTTTTTTTTTTTTCCATTACTCTAGGAGGTGGGTCAGAAAGGATCTTGCTGTGATTTATGTCATAGAGTGTTCTTCCTATGTTTTCTTCTAAGAGTTTGATAGTTTCTGGCCTTACATTTAGGTCTTTAATCCATTTTGAGCTTATTTTCGTGTATGGTGTTAGGGAGTGATCTAATCTCATACTTTTACATGTACCTGTCCAGTTTTCCCAGCACCATTTATTGAAGAGGCTGTCCTTTCTCCACTGTACATTCCTGCCTCCTTTATCAAAGATAAGGTGTCCATATGTGCGTGGGTTTATCTCTGGGCTTTCTATCCTGTTCCACTGATCTATCTTTCTGTTTTTGTGCCAGTACCATACTGTCTTGATTACTGTTGCTTTGTAATATAGTCTGAAGTCAGGGAGCCTTATTCCTCCAGCTCCTTTTTTCGTTCTCAAGATTGCTTTGGCTATTCGGGGTCTTTTGTGTTTCCATACAAATTGTGAAATGTTTTGTTCTAGTTCTCTGAAAAATGCCAGTGGTAGTTTGATAGGGATTGCATTGAATCTGTAGATTGCTTTGGGTAGTAGAGTCATTTTCACAATGTTGATTCTTCCCATCCAAGAACATGGTATATCTCTCCATCTATTTGTATCATCTTTAATTTCTTTCATCAGTGTCTTATAATTTTCTGCATACAGGTCTTTCATATCCTTAGGTAGGTTTATTCCTAGATATTTTATTCTTTTTGTTGCAATGGTAAATGGGAGTGTTTTCTTGATTTCACTTTCAGATTTTTCATCATTAGTATATAGGAATGCCAGAGATTTCTGTGCATTAATTTTGTATCCTGCTACTTTACCAAATTCATTGATTAGCTCTAGTAGTTTTCTGGTAGCATCTTTAGGATTCTCTATGTATAGTATCATGTCATCTGCAAACAGTGACAGCTTTACTTCTTCTTTTCCGATTTGGATTCCTTTTATTTCCTTTTCTTCTCTGATTGCTGTGGCTAAAACTTCCAAAACTATGTTGAATAAGAGTGGTGAGAGTGGGCAACCTTGTCTTGTTCCTGATCTTAGTGGAAATGCTTTCAGTTTTTCACCATTGAGGATGATGTTTGCTGTGGGCTTGTCATATATGGCTTTTATTATGTTTAGGAAAGTTCCCTCTATGCCTACTTTCTGGAGGGTTTTTATCATAAATGGGTGTTGAATTTTGTCGAAAGCTTTCTCTGCATCTATTGAGATGATCATATGGTTTTTCTCCTTCAATTTGTTAATATGGTTTATCACATTGATAGATTTGCGTATATTGAAGAATCCTTGCATTCCTGGAATAAACCCCACTTGATCATGGTGTATGATCCTTTTAATGTGCTGTTGGATTCTGTTTGCTAGTATTTTGTTGAGGATTTTTGCATCTATGTTCATCAGTGATATTGGCCTGTAGTTTTCTTTCTTTGTGACATCCTTGTCTGGTTTTGGTATCAAGGTGATGGTGGCTTCGTAGAAGGAATTTGGGAGTGTTCCTCCCTCTGCTATATTTTGGAAGAGTTTGAGAAGGATAGGTGTTAGCTCTTCTCTAAACGTTTGTCTATCAAACATTTAGAGAAGAGCTAACACCTGTCTTTCTCAAGCTCTTCCAAAATATAGCAGAGGGAGGAACACTCCCAAACTCATTCTACGAGGCTACCATTACCCTGATACCAAAACCAGACAAAGATGTCACAAAGAAAGAAAACTACAGGCCAATATCACTGATAAAAATAGATGCAAAAATCTTCAACAAAATACTAGCACACAGAATCCAACAGCACATTAAAAGGATCCTACACCATGATCAAGTGGGGTTTATCCCAGGAATGCAAGGATTCTTCAATATATGCAAATCAATCAATGCGATAAACCATATTAACAAACTGAAGGAGAAAAACCGTATGATCATCTCAATAGATGCAGAAAAAGCTTTCAACAAAATTCAACAACGATTTATGATAAAAACCCTCCAGAAAGTAGGCATAGAGGGAAGTTCACCTCAATATAATAAAGGCCATATATGACAAACCCACAGCCAACACCATTCTCAATGGTGAAAAACTGAAACCATTTCCACTGAGATCAGGAACAAGGCAAGGTTGCCCACTCTCACCACTCTTATTCAAAATAGTTTTGGAAGTTTTAGCCACAGCAATCAGAGAAGAAAAGGAAATAAAAGGAATCCAAATCCGAAAAGAAGAAGTAAAACTATCACTGTTTGCGGATGGCATGATACTATACATTAGGAATCCTAAAGAAGCTACCAGATAACTACTATAGCTGTTGAACAAATTTGGTAAAGTAGCAGGGTACAAAGTGAATGCACAAAAATCTCTTGCATTCCTATACACTAATGATGAAAAATCTAAAACACAAATTAAGGAAACACTCCCATTTACCATTGGAACTAAAAGAATAAAATACCTAGGGATAAACCTACCTAAGGAGACAAAAGACCTGTATGCAGAAAATTATAAGACACTGATGAAAATACTTAAAGATGATACAAAGAGATGGAGAGATATACCATCTTCTTGGATTGGAAGAATCAACATTTTGAAAATGACTATACTACCCAAAGCAATCTACAGATTCAATACAATCCCTATCAAACTACCAATGGCATTTTTCAGAGAACTAGAACAAAACATTTCACAATTTGTATGGAAACACAAAAGACCCCAAATAGCCAAAGAAATGTTGAGAAACAAAAACAGAGCTGGAGGAATCAGGTTCCCTCACTTCAGACTATTCTGCAAAGCTACAGTAATCGAGACAGTGTGGTACTGGCACAAAAACAGAAATATACATCAGTGGAAGAGGATAGAAAGCCCAGGGATAAACCCACCCACATATGGTCACCTTATCTTTGATAAAGGAGGTGAGAATATACAATGGAGAAAAGGCAGCCCTTCAATAAGTGCTGCTGGGAAAACTGGACAGCTACATGTAAAAGAATGAAACTAGAAAACTACCTTAAACCATACACAAAAATAAACTCAAATGGATTAAAGACCTAAATGTAAGGCCAGACACTATAAAACCCTTAGAGGAAAACATAGGGAGAACAGTCTATGACATAAATCACAGCAAGATCCTTTTTGACCCTTCTCCTTGAGCAAGGGAAATAAAAACAAAAATAGACAAATGGGACCTAATGAAACTTACAAGCTTTTGCACAGCAAAGGAGACCCTAAACAAGATGAAAAGGCAACCCGCAGAATGGAAGAAAGTATTTGCAAATGAAGCAACTGCCAAAGGATTAATCTCCAAAATATATAAGCTTCTCATGCAGCTCAATATCAAAAAAAACAAAGAACCCAATCCGAAAATGGGCAGAAGACATAAATAGACATTTCTCCAAAGAATATATACAGATTGACAACAAATCCATGAAAGGATGCTCAATGTCACTAATCATTAGAGAAATGTAAATGAAAACTACAATGAGGTATCACCTCACACCAGTTAAGAATGGGCATCATCAAACTATCTACAGACAAGAAATGCTGGAGAGGGTGTGGAGAAAGGGAACCCTCTTGCACTGTTGGTGGGAATGTAAATTGATACAGCCACTATGGAGAACAGTATGGAGGTTCCTTAAAAAACTAAAAATAGAACTACCATACGACCCAGCAATCCCACTACTGGGCATATACCCTGAAAAAACCATAATTCAAAAAGAGTCATGTACCACAGTGTTCACTGCAGCACGATTTACAATAGGTAGGACATGCAAGCAAACCTAAGTGTCAATCAACAGATGAAGGGAGAAAGAAGATGTGGCACATATATACAATGGAATATTACTCAGCCATAAAAAAAAGAAAGTGAGGTATTTGAAGTGAGGTGGATGGACCTAGAGTCTGACAGAGTGAAGTTAGAAGGAGAATAACAAATACCATATGCTAACACATATATATGGAATCTAAAAACAATAATGGTTCTGATTAACCTAGGGGCAGGACAGGAATAAAGACACAGATGTAGAGAATGGGCTTGAGGACATGGGGAAGGGGAAGGGGAAGCTGGGACGAAGTGAGAGATTGGCATGGACATCTATACAGTACCAAAGGTAACATAGTGAGTGGGAAGCAGCACAGGGAGATCAGCTCAGTGTTTTGTGATCTCCTAGAAAGGTGGGATGGGGAGATTGGGAGGGAGACGCAAGAGCGAGGGGATATGAGGATATATGTATACGTATAGCTGATTCACTTTGTGATGCAGCAGAAACTAACACACCATTGTAAAGCAATTATACTCCAATAAAGATTAAAAAAAAAAAAACACTTGCTGAGCATGAGCTCTGTTACCAGAAATTTTGTATATGTTATTTCAACCAGTACCCAAATCTGGTAGAAATGTGCTTAAAACCTCCATGTATGAGACTCAAAGAAATAAAAGTGTCTTGCTGAAGTGTGGAAATCTGGCAGACAAGGGTGTCCAAAGCCATAGCATTGATTTCAAGTCCAGAGGACTCTCTGTCTTTCGTTACAATGATGAAATTGGTGTTTTTCTCCCACCTCTTTCCCCTGTTTAAGTTTAAGATTTCAGCCTTGTCGAATTTCTAATTTAAAAATGAGCAATGGTGTTGTTTCCCTCATTCTCGAAATACAGTGCAGCTCTATCAGTTGTTGTTGTTGTTGTTGTTGCTTTTTAGTAGTGCAGTGAGCTCACTATAAGCCAAGAGGCAAAGGGTAGGCCCTATTCATTTCAATTTAAAGTGAACCTTAAGTGGAAATGTTTCTGATTTGTGGAGTTTTCCTCTTTTACTATAACTCCTTGCATTTTATTGACAGTTTATTAGGACCATATAAACACTCTTTTACTCCTAACAGCTAAGCAGTTCGGCTTAAATCTAAGCTCCTCCAGTATCAAGCTGTGTAAGCCTAGGCAAGTCATTTAAACTTTCTGTGCATTGGTGTCCTCATCTGTAAAATGAGGATAATTTTAGCACAGACCTTAGATGGCTGTTTAAGAATTAAATACTGCAAACATTTATATATAGTACAAAATATTTATAAAGCACATAATGCTTAGATCATGTTAACTTGTATTCTAAAAAGAAGGCATTCCCTGCTTTCAACCAATATATTTAATATGAATATATTATAAATGTATTAAATATTTATAAATATGCACATATATTACATATAAATGAAGTATATTTATAAATAAATGTATTAACATGTTTATACTATATAAAATATTTTATAATAGATATATATTTACTGTACTTATTACATATATACTTTACAATAAGTAAGATATATATAAAAGTAAGATATAGATACTGATATACAGATAAGGATATAGATACAGATATTGATGTCTTACAAGAGGAAAATCCTCTGTGGAGTAAACTGTATAGGGCACCCATGGCAACTTTCTAGGGTCCACGACAAATTTGCTTCTCTGCTTCATAAACTATAAACTGTGACTTTGGTGGCAGGGCCATTTGTCTCAGCGTGCAGTCTGTAGTCCATCACCAACAGAAACAGTTGAATCTTGTTAAATAAGCAGATTCCTAGGCCCCAAGCAAAACTATCAAATTGGAATCCCTGGGGATAAGGCTTGGCAAGTTGTATTTTTCATCAGAACCCGGTGATTGTTACACACACTTAAGTTTGAAACCTGCAGATTTTTTCCTTGTTCCTGCTCTGCCAGTTGCCTTGAGCAAGTCATATAACCTTTCTGTGCTTTGTTATTTGATTAAAACAAAACAAAAAAACCCAAAACCTTTGTTCTTGGAGATGGGGAGATCCACAATCTAAGTGTGAATCTGCCAATTTCTCATGTGCCTTTGAGAAGAGCATACAAAGTTAGCTTTGTTTTTATCTATACAAGGTGGAAATATTAACGCCTGTTCAACCTAGTGCGTGGATGTTATGAAGATAAAATTAGATTATAGAAGTGAGGAAAATTTGCAAATCTAAGGGTTATAAAGATGAGAGCATTTCTCTTCTCTGTAAAATAGAAAAATTTCACAGGTGTGTTATGAAGGCAAATAAGATTATTTAGAAAATGCTTTGAATTTGTTTTCAAGTTAGGTGTTTCTGAAATGAGAATATGACTTTTAGATGAATTACTTATAATCCTTTTAAGTTGTATTATTTTACATTGGACGATAGCAATAATTTATCATGTGGTTCAGAATTCTCAAATGAAAAACATTATAAATATCGTTATGTTTCCCTTTTAATTATATCCATAATTTCTAAATGCATAATAGTAAAAATCAATGGCGTTTTTTGGTATAATTGCCTGTTAATAGCACTGCAGTTTTTATGCAGACTGAAATCAAGGACAATCTAAAATGTTATTATAATTAATAATAGCTTGTGCTGATTAAATGATAAATCTTATTTGCACATTTTTCCACCCCCTTCCTGCCTGAGGTTGGCACAGGGCTGGAGGATAGTGGGTTCATTTATCAGCACGAGATCCAACCCAGCAAATAATTGTAATGTTTTCTAGAACTAAAAAGGACTCCTTGTTCCATTGTGCTAGTGATTAAAGCAGATTAGGTCAATATTCTAAGTCTCTTGTTTATGCCAGGAATTGACTCTTGATTCACAAAAGTCTTTTCTCTGAAAGTTACTGTTTGTACAATGGAATCAAAAAAGTACTAGGAAGCTCAAAAATAGCAGTTGATGTCCTACCTACCTTGATATTATCAGCTGAGTCTCTAATTCCATATATTTTGCTGATGCAAATGTTGAAGGATCCCAAGGCAACAAGACAATTCAGGGTAGAAGTCTCAGGACACTCTCAGAATTCATCTGAGATAACGACTGCAGCTGGGGAACTAAAGGGCATTAGGACCTTGAAAGTTAATAGCACCACACTTGCCACTGATTTCATGTTCAAAAAAAAAAATTGTTTTTCTTATCCTGAGTTCCGTTTACCCTCCCACCCCACCCTATTCCTTCTCTTTTTCTCTATTTCCTTTTCACATTTTACTTCATCTTTTCCATTCTCTGTGGTTTCCTCATTAGAAGACAAATTCTTAAATGCATTCTCAATACAAGCATGTATTCCCTTGGCTGGAAAGATATGATGACTTTAATTCACTATAAGGTGTAAATGGCTGCTAGCAAATCATTTTCAGAGGGAAGCATTTTCAGGGTATTTAACAGGAGATGGGGCGTTACTACCTGATTAAAAAGAAACACAGAATCTTCTAGGCACCTTTCTTGCAAGAAGAAAAATAATTTTTTTCACATCTTTATTGGAGTACAACTGTTTTACACTGATGTGTTAGCTTCTGCTGTATAACAAAGGGAATCAGCTATACATATACATATATCCCCATATCTCCTCCCTCTTGCATCTCCCTCCCACCCTCCCTATCCCAGCCCTCTATGTGGACACAAAGCATCGAGCTGATCTCTCTGTGCTCTGTGGCTGCTTCCTACTAGCTATCTATTTTACATTTGGTAGTGTATATATGTCCATGCCACTCTCTCACTTTGTCCCAGCTTACCCTTCCCCCTTCCTATGTCCTCAAGTCCATTCTCTATGTCTGTGTCTTTATTCCTCTCCTGCCCCTAGGTTCTTCAGAACAATTTTTTGTTTTATGTTTTAGATTCCATATATATGTGTTAGCGTACAGTATTTGTTTTTCTCTTTCTGACTTCACTCTGTATGACAGTCTCTAGGTCCATCCACCTCGCTACAAATAACTCAATTTTGTTTCTTTTTATGGCTGAGTAATATTCCATTGTATATATGTGCCACATCTTATTTATCCATTCTTCTGTCAGTGGACATTTAGGTTGCTTCCCTGTCCTGGCTATTGTAAATAGAGCTGCAATGAACATTGTGGTACATGACTCTTTTTGAATTTTGGTTTTCTCAGGGTATATGCCCAGTAGTGGGATTGCTGGGTCGTATGGTAGTTCTATTTTTAGTTTTTTAAGGAACCTCCGTACTGTTCTCCATAGTGGCTGTATCAATTTACATTCCCACCAACAGTGCAAGAGGGTTCCCTTTCTCCACACCCTCTCCAGCATTTCTTGTTTGTAGATATTTTGATGATGGCCATTCTGACCGGTGTGAGGTGATACCTCATTGTAGTTTTGATTTGCATTTCTCTAATGATTAGTGATGTTGAGCATCCTTTCACGTGTTTGTTGGCAATCTGTATATCTTCTTTGGAGAAATGTCTATTTAGGTCTTCTGCCCATTTTTGGATTGGGTTGTTTGTTTCATTGATATTGAGCTGCCTGAGCTGCTTGTATATTTTGGAGATTAATCCTTTGTCAGTTGCTTTGTTTGCAAATGTTTTCTCCCATTCTGAGGGTTGTCTTTTTGTCTTGATTATGGTTTCCTTTGCTGTGCAAAAGCTTTTAAGTTTCATTAGGTCCCATTTGGTTGTTTTTATTTCCATTTCTCTAGGAGGTGGGTCAAAAAGGATCTTGCTGTGATTTATGTCATGGAGTGTTCTGCCTGTATTTTCCTCTAAGAGTTTTATAGTGTCTGGTCTTACATTTAGGTCTTTAATCCATTTTGAGTTTATTTTTGTGTATGGTGTTAAGGAGTGCTCTAATTTCATTCTTTTACGTGTAGCTGTTCAGTTTTCCCAGCAGCACTTATTGAAGAGGCTGTCTTTTCTCCATTGTATATTCTCACCTTTATCAAAGATAAGGTGACCATATGTGGGTGGGTTTATCTCTGGGCTTTCTGTCCTGTTCCATTGATCTATATTCCTGTTTTTGTGCCAGGACCATACTGTCTTGATTACTGTAGCTTTGTAGTATAGTCTGAAGGAAAATATTTTTGTTGTTTTTCTATTAGTGATTATGAGCCCTCTTAACTCAAATACACTTGAATTTATACTTTTTGATTGAGGTTATCATTACTTTTGGATCACCCCAGGTAGAAGTTCCAATGATATTGTCCAAGTTAATTTATCTTATAGAAAATTTTGGATGGCTGCCCATTTCTGGTGTAGTGAATTTTCCAGTTCCTAACAGAATATCACCCACAGAGACTTGGCTGCTCCTTTCAACAAATGAAAGGGAACACACTAATTTCTTAGCTCAGCCCAGGATACAGGACAGCACCATGAATCAAAGATCAGAGTTTTGCTTGATTCAGCCACCAAATGCCACTTTCTTCTCAGTGTCATATAGCGATGACACTTGGATCTCTGCTCATACTGACTCTAGCCAAGAGATAATTGCTTAGACTCAAACCTAGACATGCAGTACACATTGGCTTCCTGTTGGGAACCACACTCAGAGAGAGAGAGAGTGTGTCAACCTTCGGTTCTTACGTAGCTTTTTCAAAGAATTCTTGACATCGATGATTCCTCCTTGCAATTTTTGGAATACTAAGACTATATAACAATTTATTAGGAACCTCTTTAGCGACACCTAAAGACTGTGGGAAAGATGAAAAGAATGCACACAAAGGACTTGCTGGGGCTCAGCATGCTGTTTGCTCTGTTTGTATGTCATTTACTGCTGCTGGCAATTTTAAGAATATATTCTTCATTGGATATCTGAAATGAAATACGTTTGTCTCAACTTACCCTAATTCAGGCTTTGAAAAAGTTTATCTTACTTTGGAAAAATAGTTTAAGCAAAGCACTTGAGGGAAAACGGGTTAGAGAAAATGTCTCCAAAAACTCAATGTCTTCATTAGTAGAAGTTACAGCTACCCCATTCATCTTTTAGATACTGAAATCTGACCTAACAAAATGAAAAATAAATAATCTAATTAAATATCAGGGAACTCCAGTGGTTATTAAGTATAAATACAATTAATGAATACAAAAGGACTTTCATAGTACATTATATTTTACAATTATTTATAATAGAAATAAAATAAAGATAATAAAAACCTTGGAACCTTTATTAATTGTAAGAGTTTATAGTGCTTGCAGTTACTGTGTTTTGTTTTGTTTTATTTTCCTCAGAAAACAGGTTGAAACCTCTGAAACCTCAGAAAACAGGTTTCCTCAGAAAACCGATTGAAACAACCTGAAACCTCTAATTTATTTTATGAACTGCCAAATTTTGCAAAAGAGTCTAGGAACTCATCATGATTTGCCCCCTTCCAGAAATTCGTGTATTCCTCAGAAATGAATTCTACTTAAAACTTTCTGATTAATTCAATCATTTCTGAGTATTCTGGGAAATAATTTATTTAATAATCTCTGCTTTGGAAAAGATATTTGGAAAAATGAAAAAAGAAAGAATCATTAATAGAGTATGAAATAGGTTTGTTAGTTGACCCCAAGGAGGGTGGGGGATTAGACTGTGGACTCAGAGTTTATAAGAGAAGAGGAAGAAATATGGAAGCAGTCATTATAAGTACAGGAGGAAATCACATCTGTTAGAACTCATGGCCTGTGGCTATTCTGGACCACAGTTAGGAGAATGGTAAAGTAGATCTAGGTGGTAGACCAGGCGTATGACCCAAAGTAAACCCGTTGAACTGTGTGTGCCTAGACTCTTGAGCCTCAAAACATTCTTGTTCCTATTGGAAAAAATAAACACTATTATTTTCTGAAACCACACACACATACACTCTACAGTGCTCATACACTGGGCATCTTTGCATTATTAGGAATTGATGGTAGGAAGAGCATCATAGCTCGACAGAGTGGAGAAGTGTTTGTGAGAAGTGTTTGTGATAGAAAGGATTTTAGTACTTTAGAAGGCAAGTGTGATCACAGAATTCTTAAATCATGGCAAAGAACTCATTTCTTTTTGCCCTGTCAGACATTTGATATTTCAGAAATGAACAGCTCTTACATTTTTGCAGTTACAGCAAGGCCTTCTCATGACTGCCATGTCCTGGCTGCTGACCTTTGCTTCAGCGTCATCTGGTGTCACTTTCCACCTTGCTCGTCTCACTGCAGCTACTCTGTTCTTATTTTAGTTCTGTGCTCCGATCTCTTTTCCAACACCTAGCCTCACACTTTCCCCCAGAGGGAGAATCTTTCTCTTTCTTTCTTTCCTTCCTTTCCTTTCTTTAACCTGAATGCCTTCCTAGCAGCCTTTCTGTCTTCCTTTCTCTTTTCTTTTTCTTTATTCTATCTCTCAGCTCCTTTTGTAATTAGTCCCTTCTCATGTTTCTGTCCTGCCTGACACGTTTCTTACTTGGAGATACTTTTCCTGTGCACCTCATCTAAGATGGGTTCCCCCATCTTACCCTCAGCTGTTAACTGCCTCAATATCCCATTTTCACTTAAGAAGTAAGAATTTTTTATTCTGCACTTCTTTGATATTGATAATTACATCTATCAGAATAATTTAACTCTGGGACATGAATTCTTATGACTGTCTGAAAACATTCTGAGGGTGTATACCAAAGAGTTTCTGTTTTTCAAAACTGTTCATGAATCATTTTAATAAGTAAAACGAAGACAAGAACTACACATTTTCATTCATTCCAATTTCCATAGAATCAATCGAACAAATATTTTTTTCTCTGCAGAGAGATCAAGACGGTTTTCCTCCCAGATACTTTAGTTTTCTATTCTTAGATTTGTATGTATATATCTTTGAGTGTGTATGTGTGTGTGTATATATATATACATATATATATGTAAAAACTGTATTTGCTCCCACTCAAATGTGGAAAGAATAAAATATGATGCTTTATTCCTCCATAAGTGTACTTCAGAAAAACTTAAACTTCCTAAGGGAATGTAATTCATTATGAGGTGAATACTCAGTGAAGTCATAGTTCACACTTACTATCAAGGTTATTCATCCCATCTCAAAGGGTGTTCCATCGTTTCCTTCCCAATGTAGGCCCCCTCTAGGTGCACAGGGATACCTACCTGTGCCCAGAGATTTGACAAAGGGGCCTATGGTCTGCACGTTCTTCTCTTCCTGGCTTATAATAAATTCTAGATTACCCATAAGTGATCTTAACTAGACTCTGAGTCATGGTTTCCCATCTTGCTCTACCTGCTGCTGAAGTAGCTTAAAGCTGGTGTAACTCACGGTCTTTTCAGAGTACAGTGGTTCCCTTTCTGCAGTAACTTGGCTCCATCTTGATTTTCTTTGCTTCAGTTGCTCTGAGAGCATCTGAAATGCCTGCTTTCCAGGTCCTGGCATAGACTATTCATGTCAAGGCATCCATCCCATGGCTACCTATTCCCTTACCATGGTGTTCTCAGCCTCCCCAGGAAGTTTAGCTCTCAATCCTCAGCAATTCCACTGGGGGTGTACCAGGCCTTCTAGATCCCTCTCCAATCCTGTGCAGACCTGACAGTATCTCATGTCTACTCTCTTCTTAAAAATATCAAGCCACTCTCTTTCCTTAGCTATAAACAACAGCTAGCAAATCCTTTTCAGAGGGAAGAACTTTCAGGGTATTTAGCAAGTGAAAAGGCATCACCATGCAATTTAAAAAGCAGACCTTCAAAGCAAAATAATTTTCTAGGTACCTCTCTTGCAAGAAGAGGTTTTTTTAAAAGTTATATATAAATGACTGTGAGACCACTAAAATACACATCTAATTAATATATTTTTTTAATCCAACACTGCCTTCTACCTTGTTAGGTACAAGATCCCTTGGAATTTTGAGATTCTGATATTGTTGTTGACATAGGGTATTAGATAAGTTTTTTCTAATAGGAAAAAAAATAAGTCAGCATTGAGACTTGAAGCTGAATAGTGACTGTGTTATTCTGTGCTGAACTTGCTCTATTTTTACCTGAGGTAACAAACTTCATGGCCAAGCCTTCATGGTAGAATGGGCACACAGAAAGAAATTGGCTTACCAGTAAGAAGAGGTACTAGGAAAGTGTTTTAAATTTTGACATCTGGTATCATATATTATGTTTAGTTTGGACAGAGTAGTCTTTTTTTATTCACTATGACTGGCCTCACCGGTCAATTAATGACAGAAATAATTTAAAGAGGGGAGTCATTTAAAAATGTTTGATATAGATGTCCTATTTTAACTGTCATTCACTTTATAATAATTTGAAGCAAGGCTACATTTACTGTTATTTGTGTTTTGTTTTTGTTTTATTTTGTTTCTTACCATGAATTTACTTATCTTGTATAAACTGTATTTATAATGCATTGTCTTTTATTTCCATGTTGTTTGTCTTTTTTAAGTGAAATGAGAACGTAAATGTATTTGTAAAATGATCCAAGACTATAATCCTCATAGATTTTATATTCCTCTGCCTAATTTTTTAAATTTATGTTTTTCTATACATAATTCAAGACTTTGTTTGTAACCTGCTTAAGTATTTTGAAACCATTAAGCACAGACTTCAAAAGAACTGCTTTCCATGCTATCTCCATTAGGTTATATAAATAACAAGAAGTCATAAAAAGGACACCTGGGGGAAAAAAATTGAGAAAAAGCACAAATTATTCTTGATAAACATGCAGCTTATGTGGTGGTGGCAGAAATGGGAGAGTATTAGACCATAATTTAGTATCCTGGTGCAGTCCTTGGTTGATGAACATAAGTTTTAAGTCTTGCAAAGAAAATTGGTATTCTTAGTTAACCCAATAGGTTAGTTAAATTGAGACCAGTTAAAAGGGCTTCTCCCATGTTTACACACATTTTATATAATCATGTCAATCATGCATGTATTTTGTATTTCTTTTCTTTTGTCTTTTAGCTTGGTTGAATTCAGTAGCCTTCTGGAGCCCCTTCTCCTGGACACCTACTCAACTATGTGTTGGGAAGACCAAGGTGAATAAGGACTGGACTCTGAATGCAGTGAGGGCCTAAAAGGGAGATAACAAACACTCATCCATGTTTTATGTAGTAAATCCCACCAAGCACAAAAACTAAAAGTACATCGTTTCACATATTAAAAATAGGCCCCTATGTCACTTATTCTTATGCCAGTTTTTCTTCAGTATTTTATGTAAAATTTTACTTGATAATTTAGATCAAGTTTTAAAGATGTAAAAATATCTGGATAAAAGAATGTGCCCTTATCACTAATCGTCAGTCTACATCAGCTACTATTTATTTTAAAGTACTTCATTCCAGTGTGAGGAGGGTTACATTTAAATATTTCTCAGTCTCCTGAGATTTCTGATTCCTATATGTAGCTCTGAAATACTGTGAGCAGGGTGCCATTCAATGCTTTTATGGAGTTTTTTTTTTTTTTTTTTTTTTCTGCTCGTGAACTGCTATGTGCCAGTTGCCCCATTCATAACATCTCTTAACTCTGATAATGAGTAGATGTCATTATTTTGCCTTCCAGCACTTCTGATCAATATCAAGCTAATATTATTTTCTCTCTGATTTTCCTTTATATTTTCAAAATTTATAGCAAACACAAAATGAAGTAATTATTTAATGTTTAACACAGTACAGTTTTTTTTTGACTGCCCTCTAAGTCCTTGCAACTAGGATCGACTTTATTACAAGTTTAAAAAACTATGAAAATATTTTAGCATAAATATTTATTTAGTGGTACCCTTAACAGTGAATTTATGAGTTTTTTAGGCCACTTTTCAAACTCATTTTAGTTTCAATTAAGATTTGGTGGAATATTTTTTAAACTCATATAAGAAAATATAAGACCTAAAAAGGAACTGTAAGTCACATTCTTTAGAATTATCTTTCTGTTTATACCTAGTATTTCTTAGTTATCAGAATAAAATTGTGAGCCCAGTGCCTGACACATATTTGGCACTCAGAAAAGTGTATTAAATGAATGCATTCAAACTGAAATAACGTAACTGCTTAGTTAAGGCTTCTCTTGTTTTAGGTGTTTTTTTACAAGATTCTTTTCATTTTAAAAGAGATAATAGAGACTTTAGAAACTGAAAGGTAATGTTAATAGGAATCATAGCAATGATCTCATCTATCTTCTCCAATTTTCAGATGGAGCTGACAAAGAAATTAAGTGATTTAACCAATGGCAAGTTAAATAGACTTCAAACTTTCAGATGTATTATTAAACCATGTAGTTAATTTGGTTCAAAGTTTTGAGTTAACCAACATGTATTAAGTATGTGTAATGATGAAGGCACTCTAATGAGCGCCAAGCTTAAAAAAAAAAAGAAACATGAAATTCCTACCCAAAGTTTGTAAACTACGGACTAGTATTTGGGAACCACTGAAATTTGATTCTTAGACTCAGGACTGGAGTCTGGGCGGGAGATACTGATTTGAGAGTCATTAGTATACACTTGTAATTGAACGCATGCAGTGAATGAGATCACACAAGAAGAGGAAATAAAACAAAAGAAATAGTAGAACTAGTGGGTTCCTGGTGAAGACGTATTTATAAGATGATACAAAGAGAATCAAGGGGGAAAAGAGACATATAAAAGGAGTGAGAATCAGATGATAAATAGTTCCTTGAAAATCAAGGGACAAAGAGAACCAGGTAGTAAATGATGGGAGGTTTCTTGTACCTTGCAGAAAACTCAATTATGATGAAGACTTAAAAGACACTATTAAAATCAGACATTCAGCATCACTGGGGATTCTTGCAAAAGTGCTCTGCTACAAAGGGAGTAACATATGAGCCACAATGAAGATTGCAAATTCTTGGAAAGAAGGAAAGAGGAGGAAAGAAATAATACAAATAAAAGACCAGCATTTTCCAGAATGAGTTCTGCTATCTTCACAGGTTTTAGTAGCTATTACTTGAAAAATATAAAGGAGAGCGTTGGGGTGGCGTTCACTTGTGAGATATCTTGAGGAAACAATTTTAAAAGTTAATTTTGCTGCAGGACTTCAGAAAATTTATTTGGCAAATGGGAATGGAGAATATCCAAAAGAGGGTATATTTGGTCAACTATTTTCTTTTAAAAAAAAACACTTTTTGGGATTACTATTCTATATTAGTCACTTGGGAAATTTTGCTTTGGAATAAAAAGAAAAAGCCAAGATATTTAACACTAATAGAAAAAGAAAGAAGGGAAAGAAACAACAGGAATTCAAAAAAAATTCTCCAGCTTTATTAAGATATAATTGACATATAACATTGTGTAAGTTTAAGGTATACAATATGTTGATATGATACATTTATATATTGCAAAATGATCACTACCATAGTACTAGCTGACACCTCCATCATGTCACGTAACTACCATTTCTTTTTTGTGGTGAGAACATTTAAGGTCTACTCTTAGCAACTTTCAAGTATGTTAAACAGTTTTATTAGCTAAAATCACCGTAACGTAATTAGACCCAGAGAACGTATTCATCTTAAAACTGGAAGTTTGTACTCTTTGGCTGACATCTCCTGATTACCCCCAACCCCCTGCCTCTAGTAACCACCATTCTAGTCTGTTTCTATGAATTTGACTTCTTAAAAATTCCACATATAAGTGATATCCTACAGTATTTGTCTTTCTCCAACTTACTTCAGTTAGCATGATGCCCTCAAAGTCCACCCATGTGATAGGTTGAAAGAAACCTTGTTTGTGTTGAGGTGTGAATCCCTTCTACTCCAGGATAAGTTTGATTAGATTTGAAAGCCCAAATATTGGAATTTCAATATGTTTAAAGGTTCAGTGCAAATAAAGACCTTCTGAAGCCAAGTGTACACTCAGATAGTGACAGAGCCATGCAACAGAATTTCTATTCGTTTGTGTTTTCTTCACAAAGACATCCAGGAAAGATGCATCAAAGGGAAAACCTAGCAGAAAATCTTAAACCAAAATAATTGGTAAGGCTGATTAAGAGAGGAGAGAGCATGAAGCAAAGAAACATAGTAAGTACTTTTTTCCAGCTTTATTTCGATATAAATGATATATAACATTGGGTAAATTTAAGGTGTACAACATGTTGATTTGATACACGTATATATTGCAAAGTAATTACTACCATAACATTAGCTAATACCTGAATCATGTAGCATAATTTCCATTTAGATTTTGTGGTGAGAATATTTAAGATATACTCTCTTAGCAACTTTCAAGTATATAATACAGTATTATTAACGTAAATTACTATACTGTACATTAGATTCCCCAGAACTTATTTATCTTATAACTAGAAGTTTATAACCTTTGACCAACATATCACTTCTCTGCCACCTCCCAGCTCCTGGTAACCACCCTTTTTTTCTCTGTTTCTACAAGTTTTATGAATTTTGGGTTTTGTTTGTTTGGTTTTTTTAGATTCCATATGTAAATGAGATCATACAATATTTGTCTTTCAGTGTCAGGCTTATTTCATTTAGCATAGTGCCCTCAAGTTCTATCCATGTTGTCACAAATGGCAAGGTGTCTTTCTCATGGCTGAATAATATGTACATATGTATATACACCCCCCACCTCATCTTTATTCATTCGTCTGCTGAGGAACACTTAGGTTGTTTCCATATCTTGGTTATTGTGAATAATGCTGCAATGAACATGAGAGTGCAGATATCTCTCCCAAGATCCTGTTCTCATTTCCTTTGTATATATACCCAGAAAGGGGATTGCTGGATCATGTAGTAGTTTTATTTTTAATGTTTTGAGGAACCCTCTTAGTTTTCCATAGTGGCTGCACCAAGTTACATTCTCACCAATGGTGCAGGAGAGTTCCTTTTCTCTACATCTTCGCCAACACTTGTTGTTTCTCGTCTTTCTGATAGTAGTCATTTTGACAGGTATGAGATGGTATCTCATTGTGGTTTTGCATTTTTCCGGTGATTACTGATGTTGAGGACTTTTTCATGTACCTGTTTGACTGTCTTCTTTGAAAAAAATAAAGAAGATTGAAATCATAACAAAAGCCTTTTCGTACCACAGTTGCATAAAACTAAAAGTTTTCCTAGTTTCCTAGTTTCTCCTAGTTTACCAGGAGAAAAACTGAAAATTAACCAATATGTGGAGATTAAACAGCATGCTACTGAACAACCAGTGGGTCAAGGAAGAAATCAAAAGAGAAATCAAAACCATTTCTTGAGACAAATAAAAATGAAAATACAATATACCAAAACTTATGGAATGCACCTAAAGCAGTTCTAAGAGGGAAGTTTTTAGTGATAAATACCTACATAAAGAAAAATGAAAGATCTCAAATAAACAACCTAATTTTACAACTCAAAGAACTAGAAAAAGAAGAACAAACTATGACCAAAGTTAGTGGGAGGAAAGAAATAAAGATCAGTGCAGAAATGAATGAATGAGAGACTAAAAAGAAAATAGAAAAGATCCCTGAAACTTGAGTTTTTTTGAAAAGATAAACAAAACACACAAACCTTTAGCTAGACTTATCAAGAAAATAAAAGAGGATTCAAATAAACAAAATTATAAATGAAAGAGGGTACATTACACCTAGATACCACACAAATGGAAAGGAATATGGGAAACTACTATGAACAATTATGCACCAACAAATGGACAAACTAGAAGAGATGAACACATTCTTAGTAAGTACTTCTACTGGTCTTACATTCCTGCTCATTTTCTGGCATTCCAAAATCTTATTTGAAATTTTGGACATAGACATTCTTAGAAGAATCCACTGGTTAACAAAGAAAATTTTGTTTCATACTTAAAATTTTCTTTTCAATTCATAACTGGTTTTCTGTATGTGAGACATATTGTTTTCTTATATCAAGTGAATGCTGTCGGGAGTGATCTTCCATCACTTGTTCCTGTTTCTGGAACATGGCTTGCTCTGTGGCTTGGCATTTTGGAGCTGTCCCTTTTAGACAAGTCTTGAATAAACCATCTTCTCACATAATTTGGCAGAAGCAAAATGGCATCCTCATGTAAAATGTCACCTGCTCTAGACTGGCATTATTCTTGAGATTATAAGTATTCGAATAATGCTCTAAGATTCCTCTCTGTTTATCTCAGAAATATTACTCCCTGATGGTTTCTAAGAGGATAGATTTGGTTATTTTATTAGGTCAAACTTTAATCCTTGATAGAGAGCAAAATATTTTAAAAACGGAGCCTAGGACAGATAAAGTTTGATTTAGTAATTAAACATTAGAGCTGGAAAGGAAAATAGAGTTCATTGAATTCAGTGATTAGTGAGATGACTCTAGAAGAATTTCCGTTTCAGTACCATTGTGGAGAAAGAAGGTAAGCTAAATTAGGGTTTTTTGGCTCCTTGGTTTTCTCCCCTCATAGCATTTCTTTGGGTTTCTTTTTACATTGTGTTCTTCTTTAGTAGATTAACATTTTATTTTAAAACAATAATTTAATATAAATATTTCATATTGAAAAGTTGGAAAATTAGTTTTTAAGGGATTAAATGATTTTCCCAAGTCATAACTCTACTAAAAGATACAATGGGAACTAGGAACATGGTTTCTTGTGTTTTAGTGCTTTTTGATTTTTATTTCATGTTTTTGTTCTATTAAAGATCTAAGAACCCAATTGGAATTCCATAATAGGATATGACGGCTTAAAAAAAAATAGAAAGAATGAAAGAAAAGAGTTATAAAGAGAATTAAAATCATCAATAATTATTCTTGCCTACTGCATTTTTCCTTCAAATAATTATTTCTTCACCTGTTTATATTCTTCATACTGTATGTGATAAAGGATTTAAATAATAAAATTAAAATTTCCCCAAAATGTATTCATCTCGATCAGGGTTTCTCAACCTCAGCACTAAAATTTTGGAGTGACACATTTTTTTGTTGTTTGCTGTCCTATGCATTGTATAATGTTTAGCAGCATCCTTGGCCTCAACCCACCAGATACATGGAGATATGACAGTCTTTTACTCAGTCATGATAATCAGAAATGTCTCAGAGAATGCCAAATATCCACCAGAGACAATACTACCCCTGGTTGAGAACGATTGATCTAAATAATGTACAGTCTAGATCCAAACTGAGACACCAAACTGAAGATAATCTTACCATATGTTAGCTATTGTGAGTAGACATTTGTTCCAAGATTTTAAGCAGTCCATTGTGATATTTTAGAAGTTCTAAGGAAACCAGTCGTGGCTGTAAGAAGTGAGGCAGGTGTGGGAGTCAAGCCTTAATGCAAGCAGGTGAAGTGGGCTGCATGAGTGTTGATTATGTGCTTGGTGGATGTGGAGAGTCCACAAAAATATTTAATATTCTAATTTAATTGAACTCAGTTCTTGTTATCTTTTTGTATTATGTGACCCTACATGTAATAGGCAAAAAGAGTTAAATATTTGTCTTTGATGGCTGGACAAGGCAGTCAGACTCTAGAGTAGAGTATGGTGATGGTGATGGGGATTTTAAGCTTGCCACTTTGATGTCCGGTGAAGTGGGCTGCATGAGTGTTGACTATGTGCTTGGTGGATGTGGAGAGTCCACAAAAATATTTAATATTCTAATTTAATTGAACTCAGTTCTTGTTATCTTTTTGTATTATGTGACCCTACATGTAATAGGCAAAAAGAGTTAAATATTTGTCTTTGATGGCTGGACAAGGCAGTCAGACTCTAGAGTAGAGTATGGTGATGGGGATTTTAAGCTTGCCACTTTGATGTCCAGATGTGTCTTAGAATGAAAGATGGAAAAAGTCATGAAGAAAGGGCTATCTTGAGGACTAGCTTTCCCTAGTTACAATAAAAGGGAATTATTTTTTGTTTTTTTGTTGTTTTTTTTACTTTGTATTAGTGAACAGCTATTAATCCCAGTGTGGAATTGTTCCTCTATCACCCACATAGTTCTCTTGAGTCTCTCAGCCACAGTGTCTAATCACTTCCTGGTGTAAAGCATGACTCAGCTTTGCCCAACTAGATTACTTTCATGCTATTTTCTGTACTTGTTCTATGGTCATTGGCATAGAGGTAACTATTACTTTAGCATTTTGACCTGTAATGATTTTATAAAGTAGCTGGGACAGTGATTATCTTGCCTGTCAATGCAAAGAGCCTAGCCACAGCAGGAGAGAACTAAGCCACCAAGCAAAAAGATACAAAGGCAAACAGACCCTGAACGATAAAGCACCTCAAGACTTCTTTAATCACCTGGATCCAGCTGTATCTGAAGCTCAGGTTGCCCCTTGGACATCCAGCTACATGAGTCAACAAAGTTAACCTTTTTTTTTTTTTTTTTGCTTCATCTAGTTTGTGTTAGGTTTCCATCACTTACAATTGAAAGAGGTCTGCTGAGTATGGAGAATATTCCCATTGAGCAAATGTGAGCAAGGAATTGCAAATGCATAGAAATAAAATGACAGCTATACAGATGAAAGACTAACACGAAACAACAAGAAAAGCCCCTTGAACTTTAATGCAGGAATAATGAACAAATAAAGAGTATGTGTGAGCTATCTCACAAAAACCTGTTCTTCAAGGAGAAGCAAGGCATCAGAGAAAAATGACCTCATAACAGATTGAAATAGAGACGATAATGGAGGAGGAAAATGTCCAGAATCAAACCAGAGAGTGTGTCCTTCTATTCACATACTGTTTGCAAATTCTAATGATGGAGGACCAGTAATTGAGCTCACCTGTGTAAGAACTGTATAATTCATTTATTCAGCCAACATTTACAAATTATCAACCAAGAGGGAAGGATTCCAAGTTGTTAAACACCAAGTCTCTGAACTTCAGTCTTTATCCGAGATGTAAGTCTAGGGAGGGAAAAAAAAATTCAAGAAACAATGAATAGTATAAAAGCTATGGTAGGCAAGTGCAGAGTGAGACAGACAATTCACTCTATTACTTATGGCTTCTTCAATTGTAAGTGACAGAAAAAGGAATTCAAACTAGCTTAAGTAGGAAAAAAAATTTGCATAAGGTTGCATTCAGGTTTGAACTCCTGAGTCCATGCACAGCTGGTCTCCTGGTTTGAACTCCTGAGTCCATGCACAGCTGGACTCAGGAGTTCAAACCATGGCACCTGAATTCTATCTCCTTCTCTACCTCTTAATTTTGTTTGCTTCTGAGTTGTCTTTCCACATTGTTGCAAAGAAGACAATTAGCAGATCTGGGTTAATGTCATTAGAGGTCATGACTCCAAAGGTAAAGTTACCTCTTTTCCTCACATGATATTTATTGACTCTGCTTTAGTCTTAGGCCCATTTCTGGAGCAATCTCTGTATCTAAGAGGATGTGCCTCAGCCTTGTCCATGTACCACTTCTGCAGCTGGGTGCTGGGACCATGATACTGACAGACCCACCAAGATAAGGTGAAGTGAGAGTTACTGAAAGGAAAAGAAGCTATGTAGTCAGTATCATTTATGATGATGATGGTTATGATGATAACCTTCATCATCATTATTCTAGACGACATTCAGTCTCCTAACACATCCTGGGTGGGACCTAGAAGTTGTCATGTCACATCTGAGCTAACTATTAAAGAGTAAGTATTTGTATGACTACTGTTGGTTAGGGTGAAAAACAAGAGGATGCATTAGTGTAGAGGATTCAGTGTAATTATGCAGGCATGCTTTAGCAAAATTCACTGATGTCCAAATATACACAAATTGTCATCTACCATTTATTGAGTACTGATTATGTGCCAGGCATTTGCTAAGTAAGCTCTTTAATTTGATCATCTCATTTAATTCTCCCAAATTTTACAAGGTAAATATTACTCTCTTTCTCAAATTGCAAATAATGCTCAGTGAGGTGAAATAATTTACTTAGTTAGCAAGTGGTAGAGTTTGGATTGAAACACAGGGAGTGTGAAACAAGAGCTTGGATATTTAATGACTTTGTACTTAGGGGGACCATACATCTCAGTTTATGCCTCTTGTCCTGATACAATTTTTAATTGCATCCCCTTCTACTTCAAGACATGTTCAGATTTTGACAATAAATTATATAACATGAACACTGCCTCCTTCATGGATATGTTTGAACTCCCTTGTATTTTATATACTTGTCTTTCATTCAGAATGATTTTAATAATCTTTTATCTTAGGAGAAGAGCTTCATATTTACAAAGAAGGTGCAAAGATAGTACAGAGAGTTCTGATATCCCCACACCCACTTTCCCTTATTATTAGCAGCTTATATTAATTTGTCACAATTAATGACAATATTGATACATTATTAACTAAAGTTCATACTTTATTCATATTTCTTTAGTTTTCACTTAGTGTATTTTTTCTGTTACAGGATCCCATCCAGGATATCACATTATGTTTAGTCATCATGTCTCCTTAGGCTCCTCTTAACTGTGACAGTTTCTCAGGCTTTCCTTGTTTTTGATGACATTGGCCCTTTTGCGAAGTACTGGCCAGGTGTTTTGTAGAATGTCTCCCAACTGGGATTTCTCTGATGTTTTCCTCACAATTATAATGGGGTTATGGCTTTGGGGGAGGAGATCACAGAGGTAAAGTGCCAATTTTATCACATAACATCAAGGGTATATACTATCAATGTGGCTTATCATTGTTGATATTAACCTTGATCACCTGGCTGAGGTAGTGTTTGACGTGTTTCTGCATTGTAAAGTTACTCTTGTAAAATGGTTGTTAACCTTTTCAAGTTATGTTTTTACGGAGAACATGCACACATTTTAAGTGTGTGAATCCATGACTTTTGACAGATATATTTACCCATGTAACCACTATCCCTTTCAAGATGTAGAACATTTCTGTCAGCCTTCTAAAGTTGTTTTAACTTGTCTTAATTTAATCTTTTGATTTCATAGAGTCCCTAAAGAATCCTTTCAGTTATGATTGAGTCAGGAGTGCCCCAACTCTTAGCAGACATATCACAATTTTGAGCTGCTCTCGAAATAAATAACCAGATTCTTAACTATGACTCTATCAGGTTACCTTTTATAGATTGGCCATCTCTCCATATATCTTTCCTGACTGGAATAACTAGGTAATGCAGACTTACCATCCCATGGACTTGAAACCTTGTCCTATAGGTAAGAACACCAGGATGAACAAGCCTCAGAAAGGGAGACTTAACGAAAAATCACAAGGAACCAATGTTTATAACTGCTAAAGTGTGACAGGATGTGAAGAAGTCTGACGTGACCGTGACAAATCTGGCTTAGAGAAGACTATTGTGGATAATATCATGGGATACCACCGCATTTTATATTCAGAGATTTCTAAGAGTGGACCTGAAGTAGGAGCAAGACAGGTATGGTCTTAACATCCTAAGTAAGACATTATCAGTATTCGAAAGAGGTTTCTAAAGCACTTTTATCAATTCCTTTTTTAAAGTATTAGTTATAATATTAATCACTGTTGGATTTATAGGGAAATAATGTTTTACAAGAAGCAACATAAATATAAGTGTAAAAGTTCATGAGGCGGCAACATGCAAGTTATTTTATCAAAACTTATATAAAAATCATGGCATATAATTAGAGCTGAAAGAAATGTTAAATCTCAGAGAGGCACACACACAAAAAAAAAACCTCTTCAGTTTATAGATAATAAAAATGGATGAGTTGAAAAATTTGCCCAGATAATTGGATCTTAACCTTATATATAAACTTTATTGTGGTATAGTTTACATAAACAAAAGTATATGCATATTAAATATATGACTGATGAGCTTATAAAATATAAACTAAGCATAAAACTTTATATACTAAAAACCACCACAAATTAGATATATAACATTTTCATCACCCTGGAAAGGTACCTTATACTCCTGTTTACTCAATCCATGCCCTATTCTCAGACCCAGGCTGATCTGCTCTCACTACATATTAACTTTGACTTTTCTAGAATTTCATATAAAAGATGTCATATTGCATACACTGTCTTTTGTCTTTCTTCCTTTACTTCCTATAACATTTTTGAGATATATCTGTTCAGTGTATATTAGTTGTTCCCTTTTATAGCTGAGTAGTATTCCATTGTATGGATATACCACTTGTATTTATCCTTTCGATGGGCATTTGGGTTGTTTCCATTTTATAGTTATTTTGAATAACACCACTATAAACATTTATACAGAAATACCTGTGGATTGTTATTTCCTTGGGTAGAAGTGGAAATGTTGGGTTGAATGGTAAGTGTATGTTTACCTTTATGAGAGACTGAGAAAGACTTTTCTAAAGTGGTTGCACCATTTTGCATTCTGACCAGCAGTGTATAAAAGTACTAGTTCTGCTGTATCCTTTCTAACACTCACAATGGTCAGTCTTTTTCATTTTAACCTTTGTAATAGGTAGTGGGATCTCATTTTGGTTTTAATTTGCTTATCCCTGAAAACTAATGGTGCTGAACATCTCTTCATGTGCCTACTGCCTTTTGTGTATCTTCTTTAGTGAACATATATTTTTTCTGTGTGTGTGTGTAGTATATAACCTTCCTTATGTACAAGTTCTTTGTAAAATATATGTTTTGTGAAATTTTCACCATTTCTGCTTCCTTCTCCCCTGTTTTCTGAACGAGTCTCTGTAAGATTGACATTTTTCCTTAGATTGTTGATCACATTCACCAAGGAATGCCATCTGGACCTAGAATTTTCTTTGTGGGAATGATTTTTTAGAGGTACTTTATCTTATTCAAACAGCTTTATTGAGATGAATTTTACTTATAAAATCCACTAATTTCAAGGATACAATTTAGTCATTTTTAGTAACTACCAAATTATACAACCATCAACATGAATCAGTTTTAGAATATTTTTATTACCCTAATAAGATCTCTCATGCCCATTTCCAGTTTATCGCCATTCCCACCACCAGCTCCAGGCATGGGAAGGTTTTTCACTGTAAAGGAAATGTAACAAACATAAAGTTTTTAGATTTTTTTCTTTCTTTTTGAGTCAATTTTGGTAAGTTGTGCCTTTCAATGAATTTGTCCATTTCACTTAGTTATCAATTTTTTGATATAAAATTTTCATGACATTTCCTTATTTTCCTTTCCATGAGTCTAGGGTCTAGAGTGGTGGTTTTTCTTTTTATATTGGTCATTTCTCTCTTCTTTCTTTTTTTCTTAATCTGTCCAGCTTAGACATTTTCAGTTTTACTGGTCTTTACAAGGAACAGCTTTTGGTATTATTGGGTTTTATCTCTTTTTGCTCTTTTCTATTTTATTGATTTATACTTTTTATTCTTTCTTTTTACTTTGAGTTTATTTTACTCTTTTAGTTTCGAATGCAAAGTTTAGATGATTGAATTAAATGTATATTTTCTTTTCTACTATATGGCTTTAAGCTATAAATCTCTCCCTAAGAACTGCTTTAGATAGAGTCAACAGCTTTTGACAGGCTGTTATTATTATCAGTCATTAAAGATATATTCTAATTTATCTGGTTTGTTTTTTTTTTGTTTTTTTTTTGTTTTTGCCGTACACGGGCCTCTCACTGTTGTGGCCTCTCCCGTTGTGGAGCACAGGCTCCGGACACGCAGGCTCAGGGGCCATGGCTCATGGGGTCTAGCCACTCCGTGGCATGTGGGATCTTCCTGGACTGGGGCACGAACCCATGTCCCCTGCATTGGCAGGTGGACTCTCAACCACCGCGCTGCCAGGGAAGCCCCTACCTGGATTCTTTTAAAAATTGTGAGTTAAGTGTGTTTAAATATCAAATATTAGGGGATTTTCTAGATATTTTGTTATTGATTTTCAAGTTAATACCATTGTTATCAGAATGAGTTCAATAATTTTAAGTGTATTGAAACTTGTTTATGGAACAATATATGGTCTATCTTGAACAATGTTCAAGTTTGTCTTCTGCAGTGTGCAACTGCTGTTACACAGATGCAGTGAATTTCAAACAATGTATTTTTCAGCCCTACACATTCCATTTATTTTTATATTTTTCACTTCTCTCCTCATTGCGTTCATGTTTCCCTCAAATTCTTGAACATATTTACACTAGCTGTTTATATTTATTTCCTATTGCTGTGACACAACTACCACACATTTAGTGACTTAAAACAATACTCATTTATCTCACAGATCTTTAGGTACTCAAGGCGGCTTGGCTGGGATCTCTCCTGAGGCTCTTCTTACAGAACTGAAGTCAGAGTGTCAGCCAGGCTGAGCTGTTATCTGGAAGCTCTGGGAAAAATCCGTGTCCAAGGTTATTTAGCTTGTCAGTAGAATTCAGTTACTTACAACTGTAGGGACGACGTCCTTGTCTTCTCTTGCCGTTATCCAGGGGCCAGACAGCTGCTAGGGCCACTCTCAGACCCTTCCAGATGGCTCCTTCCCTCTCAGCAATAGAGAACCTCCTTCATGTTGAATCCTTCTCACACTTAGGATCTCTCTGACATACTCTTTTGTGACCAGCCAAAGAAAAGTCTTATTTTAAGGACTTACGTGATTAGGTTAGGCTCACCTGGAGAATCTCTCTCAAAGCCAACTGATTAATAACCTCAACTACACCTGCAAAATCCCATTCACTATATAATTATGGGGGCTATTTTAGAATTCTGTCACACTGTTTTTTTTGTATTTGTGCTGATTCTAAAATCTGTCATTTCTAGATCTGTTTTTATTGACTAGTTTTTCCTCCTGCCTTTTCACATGCCTTATAATTTTTATTGGATTCTGTACAGTGTAAAAATAATGTGGTTGTGTCTTCATTTCACTGTCTTCCTTTAAAAAGCATTGAATCTTGTTTTAGCAGATGTTAGGTTACTTGCAGGTCAGCTAGAACCTTTCCAGGTTGGTTTTTAAGACTTTTTCCAGTGGGTATTTAGCCCTGCTGTTAAAGTGTAACCTTTCTGGGACTCTACTAATTTGTCCGAGTCTTCAGAAAGATTTCTCCCCTCCAGAGGGTTAGCACTTCAGTGTCTCCCAGTGCTGTGTGAGCTCTGTTACAGTTCCCTAATAGTTGTTATTTCCCTAGGGTCCCATATCCTCATCCTATGTTTTCCCAGTTTAGTGTTGAGCCAAAATTCAAGGGACTACCATACATATTTCTAGCCCTCTTTCTCTGTGTACCTCCTGTCTATCTTGTACTCTTGCCTGCAAGTTGCAGCTTCCTGAGTCTCTCTGAACTCTGATCTCTGTTTTCTCAAATTAGCCCATTGACCATGCTCAGCCTGGGTCTGAAAAGTGGCACCAGGCAGGAACATTCATAGGGCTTGCCTCATTTGTTCCCCCTCCTTTGGGGAACACAGTCCTGAGCTCTTAGCTGCCCAGTGTCTTAAAAGGGTTGTTTAAGTTATTCTAATTTTCTAATGATTAGCTTTGAGAGGAAAATCCTGGGGCCAATTACTCCATAATGGCTAGAAGCAGGAGTCCTCAACTGAGATTGATTGACTGAATGAATGTCTACAAGAGCTTACCTGCTACCTTCTCCCCACAGAAATGAGACTTGATCCCACTTCTGATTTTATTTTAATGGGGTGGAGGGTTGAGGAACTGAAGAATCAAAATCATTATAGGATAGGGACTTCCCTGGTGGTGCAGTGGTTAAGAATCCACCTGCCAATGCAGGGGACATGGGTTCAATCCCTGATCCAGGAAGATCCCACATGCCCTGGAGCAACTAAGCCCGTGCGCCACAACTACTGAGCCTGTGCTCTAGAGCCTGTGAGCCACAACTACTGAAGCCCGCACGCATAGAGCCCGTGCTCCACAACAAAAGAAACCACCGCAGTGAGAAGCCAGCTGAGAAGCCAGGAGAGTAGCCCCTGCTTGCCGTAACTAGAGAAAGCCTGCACACAGCAACGAAGACCCAACACAGTCAAAAATAAATAAATAAAATATAATTTTTAAAATGCTGTGAATTCACAACACAATGATAAAAAAAATTTTTTTAATCATTGTAAGATAAATAACTTGCATGGGGAAGATACTAGTATCAACTTACGTTAAATAATTTCAAAGCAGATACGATCATGAGAAAGGGGCCCACATCACAAAGAATCAAGATATGCAAAGAATATGAGTAATTACCCTAAGGAATATTGTTTGAATATTAAATGAGATGTGAATATTAAAAAATGATAGATGGTCTAAAATTCCATTTAATTCGATTAGTGGAATTAAGTATGGTAGATGGTCTCGTAAGACATTCCCCAGAGAGAACTTTCCAATAATTTAAACATTTTATGTTCAGTTGTTTACCGGACATACCCGGAACGTGATTCATCCAAGAGGAATAGTTCTGGAAACACTGCTGATAGGGATTAGTGTCTAATACATAGACAGACAACAGAGTACAATAGTTAAAAGTGTTGTTGCTGAGATTAGACATGGGTATGAGCTCTGTTTCTGCACCCAAGAGCTAGGTGGCAGAGGGGTTGAAACATAGATTTTGAAGATGGAGTTCCTGACTTCAAATTGAGCTCTGTGCTTCCTAGCTTTATGTCCTTGGCAAGTCTCTTAAGAACACTGTACCTCAATTTCTTCATCTGAAAAATAGGGGTGATGAATAATAATACCTGCCTTTTATGTGTTGGGGATGAGATAAATCCTTAGTTTATTATGAGGATTAAATAAATCAACATGTGTAAACCATTCAAGCAGTACCTGGGGCATAGTAAGTTCCAGATAAGTGTTAGCTATTACAATAATTTGTCTAAAATTAGGATAATAATAAAAATAGTAACTCTTTCATAAATACAGGTGTCAGTGCCATTTGGAATAGTCTCTATAACAATTTCTGTCTCCACATTTACTGTGTTTCAGCAAATTTACCTAACAGATGGTGAGTGGGCAATTTTTAAAGGGGCATTTTTTAAAAGAGCGGAGAGGGAAGGAATAGAGACAGGCACATACTATATTTGAAGTTACCTCCACGTGTATTTTATGTATGTATACCCATACAATTAAGAAGTCTTTGGATGTTTTATCTTCAAGAATAATTCAGATACTGGATTACTTGAATATCATAAACATTTAGGGTTTAACAGATTTGTTACATATAGACGTTGTATCATGGATTTAAAAGACCATAGCCAGCAGGCAGCGGCGGGCGGAGCGACCGAGGGGCGGCGCGGGCTGGGCGGCGGGTGCGGGGGTCCGTGCTTCCTCGCGGTAGAGGGCTGGGGTTCGCCAGAGACGCCAGGTTGCTCCGCGTTGCCAGGTTACCGAACGCGTGCCCCGCGCCCGCTCTTCCGCCCGGGCCGCCCTCGGCGCCGCCTGAGCCGCGGTGCGGGCTGCGCGGGGCGCCGGGTCCGCGGAAGCCTGGGTCGGGGGCTGCGTGAGGGACTCTCGTCGCGCGTGGACGCTGCGCGAGCGCGCGGGGGACGTAGGGCGCCGAGCTGGGGCTCCCCGGCGCTCCGGCTCCGCTCAGGGCGCCCGCTCAGGGGCCTCCGGCGTGAGGCCCCCTTTGTGGTCAAGATGGCGGCGCCTAGGCGGGCTGCGCCGAGGTGAGCTGGAGCTGGGCCAGGAGAGGGGCGAGTCTGCCACGCCCGGGACTTGGACCCCGGGCTGGTCTCCCGTCTCCCGGGGAGCGGCGGGTGAGTGGGGGCGGCCGCGCGTAGGTCCCTCTCGTGGGGTGGTCAGCTCTTCGTGCGTCCGCATACTTCTGTCGTCTGATAGTCAGATCTGGGGTGGCCCAGGTTGGAGGCGAGGGTGCTTGATTGGGGAAACCTGAGGGGTTTAAGGACTCTGTTGGGATCGTTTCAGACCCCAGCAAGAAGCTGAGCAAGTTTTCTCCTCTCTTCCCGGCTAAGTTTTCTCCCTTCTCTGAAGACGCCAGCTTTTCTGAATCACCTTGTTACCCGGGGGGATACAGTTGGTGGTTCTGACCGTGGAACGTAGGACCCGGCGCGGGGAAGCCTGAGCTGGTTCTAGTTACTTCGTTTGCAAAGCACTTGTCTTGTCTTTGGAATCTTTGTGTATGTAACCAACGTTGGGAAGAGCCAGCGTTTTCTCCTCCAAACCCTGCGAGGGGTAACTTTATACGTAAGAAACAAGTGGGCGTTCACATCGATCTCTTTTCCAAGCACTGAGTTTTGGTTGTGTTTCCTTTCTTTAAGTTTGTCTCGTCCTGAAGTGATAACAAAAAAAAACAAACAAAAAGAAGACCATAGCCGATTACACAAAGTATACTCTAGTCTCAGTCCTGCCATTAATTAGCTTAAGTCATTTAATTTTTCGAGGCCTCATTTTTCTCATGTGATGTTTTTTCTTTGAAAAAGCATAGTTTCTAGAAGTCTCTAATCTCTGTGTCATAGTTCAGCTTGGAGAAAACCTGTTCTTATCCAAACTCCATGACATTGTATTTCCAGCTCCAACTTTGGACTTTGAGTGAGTTGGGGGCAACTTTTTAAGGATATTTTCACACAGCTTTTTTAGTTAATATCAGTCTAGCTGACTTGTCATACTCAGACTTTCTCCCATATTCTTTTACCAGTGTGTTCCTTAGTCATATATATAAAGACTGTTGTGGGAAAAATGACCTCCTGGGTCAGCTTACTGCATGGTCATCGACACAGGGCAGGGAGTAAGATTCTGTGGATTTTACAGAAGCAGATACAGGTTTCATTATCCATGTCCTCTCCCCTTTCATCTTACAAAAACAGCAGGCTTTTCTTGGAGAACTGCCAGATAATGCCATCCTGCCTCCTCACGGGCCCCGGGGATGAGTCGCCCAGGGACTGAACTCCACTAAAGCAGGTGATTGGCTCATGGGTAGACATATGACCTCGGCTGAGTCTATCAGACTCCTCCCCAGGACTTTTCTCTCAGAGCAAAATGGAAGAATTGTGTTTTCTCTCTGGAATTTCTAAACTGGGGAGATATGACTCTGGGACTCCCAGTGACCATCCAGCACAAGAAGAGACTTTCTGTAAAATAAATTCTTGCAGAGGTAAGCAGGGCTGAGCGATGGAGAGAGAGCTGGAACCCTGCTGATACTCTGGAACTTCCAGATCCAGCTGTATCTGAATATGGCTGCATCCCTGAATTTCTAGTACTTGTTTGTTGAGGTGGTTGTTGTTGTTTGGTTTTTGTTTTTAAATTTCCTTTGACTATTTTGAATTTGTTTTCAGCCATGTGCATTTGAAAGCATCATAGCTAAAAGAGCTAATTTCCTACATTAGTGTCAGGTTTGCTGACTGGCATTCCTTAAGTGAAAAATCATATCCGCTATTTTCTTTAAATAAAATCCTTATAGCTCAGGTTTGAGATATTCAAAACTCTGCCTCCTAACCCCCTCTTTTCCAACATTTACTATATCACCTTGAAGCATTTCTGACCACATCTTTCCCATCTAGACGCAGTTGAGAGAGAGAGCAAAGACTTCTGATATAAACTGCAACCTATACGCCTCCTACCTGGAAGCTTTGGAACATACTTGATTCTTGTCATTAAAGCAAATCTTTTGTTGTTGTCTCCAGGGCACAGAAGCATTTTCATGGCATAATGGAGTACGAAGTACATTAAGCCTAACTCTACTTCTCACCCTCTTTTACTTTAAATAGGCAGAAAAGAACAATCTCAAACACATTTTCCCAACAAATAAAATACATATACGATTATGTTTAGAAGACATTTATGCAACATATAGTTAGACTGATTAATTAATGGACCTTTCGCCAATTGGCACAGTAAATATATATGTTCAATGTGCTTAATTAAAAAGAAGACAATAACATATTTTTACAGGTTAATTATCTGAGAAGAGTATTGTGCCAGCACACTTGATACTACAGTATTTCATGTTTGACAAGTAACCTTCTTTCAGTTATATTTACTGCTAAATGTTTCCTGGATCAAGCTATTAAATTATAAGGTCAAAAGTAAAATGATAAGAAATTACAATGGTAAAGGGATACATATCCCACTTTATGAGAATAGAAGTTCTAATTTCTTTTCAATACTACTAGTAGTGACCACAGTACTAATTTGAGCCCTTACTATGAGCCACTGTGCCCATATACATTTAGTTCTTACAAAGGGCATTTAGTTCTGCAAAGGGCATATAATAATCCACACTGTAAAGCTGAAGAAAGTGATTCTCATAGCTGAAAGTCACACAGCTGGTGAGTGGCAAAGTCTAGATTCAAACTCCGAGTCGTCTGACAATGCCCAGGTTGTTGACCACTATGTACACTGCTCAATTGTTGCACCAATAAAGAAGTGCTTGAAATAATTATAGATTTGCCTACCCTGAAACTGCAGTGATTTAAAGACATCAGAGTTGCCAGTTGCTTAACCACATCTACTTACAGTAAGAAATTACATTTTATTTCATTTCTAAAACAAGATTAATTCTGCAGGCCCATCGAAACTTGAGCACACAAATTCTACCTCCAAATGAAAGATGCTTGTTTTCCATTATTCAACAGATGGCCCTGTACAGAGGCAATAAATACATAGTAGAATTTTCATTCAAATAAATGAGAAGAGAGGTTTCTTCTTGTCCTGATTCAGTGCCCATCATTATGGATTATGATGGCTCTTCCCAAACTTTACTTCATTCATTCCACTCTTTCTACAAAACTCCAGTAATGGAATCCATCATTCAGATATATGTGCAAAGCGAAAGGACTGTATTAATACAGTTGCTGAAAGTCAAGTTGCTAGAGCACAGGAAATACATCCTAATAAATGCAACATTAATGTTTGTGTGGGCCTTGGAGTGAGGGGTAGAAGAATTTTCAGTTTAATGGAATATTTTGCCTCTTGCTATGAAAGTGTGTCTTCATAGTCTTGTAATTGGTCATTTACAGAATCCTCCATCTCTGGGTTTCATGCTTTCTTTACTCTGCAGCTGTTGATTCCTTCTCTTGTTTTGGATGGAAGATAGCAACGAAGCCACTTCAAAGGGCTCAGCCTGCCTTTTTGTGTTATTGTTTAGATGAAGATATTTCCATTTATTAAAGCACACTATTTAAACATTTTTATCATGTTTCAAACTTGACTGTGTTCTGAAGGTATGAACACAGGCAGACATAATGGGGGATGTTTTCCAAGAGAGAACATACCCTTATCAAAGGAATTATCAGAATTTTCATGTATGGATTGAGAATCAAATTCTGGAGTTAGACCTGAATTTAAATTCATACTCACAACTTATTACCAGTCTCATCTTGATCAAACGGTTACCACACTTCTCATCAATTTCCTTTTCTTTGAAAGCGGAATAAGAGAAGTATGCCTGGTGGAGTTACACATAAAGCTCATCTGATAGAATATTCATAAGGATTTTGCACAAAATATACATGGAAATATTTTAGCACCGAGTTTAGCATGCGATTTGTCTTCAATACATTTAAGAGCTATTATTTTATTATTATTATGCTATCATTAAATATCACTATTACTTAAATGTCATTATTGCTAAAATTGCTGTAAAACTACTGCAATAACCCATGATGAATTCCCCTCTTCTGTTTCCTTTGTTTAAATAGAAAATATATATATAAATCTAGACAGAGAGCACTTTAGTGATCCTATTCAGTGGATTGAGAATTTCCATGGCACTGATTAAAACAAATCCTGAATTGCACGGACTTAAGATAGTAGAGAGGGGCTTCCCTGGTGGCGCAGTGGTTGAGAGTTCGTGACCCGATCCGGGAAGATCCCACATGCTGCGGAGCAGCTGGGCCTGTGAGCCATGGCTGCTGAGCCTGCGCGTCCGGAGCCTGTGCTCCGCAACGGGAGAGGCTGCAACAGTGAGAGGCCCGCGTACCGCAAAGAAGAAAACAAAGATAGCAGAGAGGCTAAGAGATTTGAAGTTAGACATCCCCAAGTGTGAATTCTACTGTGACCCTCTTCTAGCTCTAGAACCTTGAGGAAGTTTCTTAAACTTCCTGAGCTTTACTACTAGTTTCCTCATCTGTATCTTTTTCAGGACTATTTATCAAGCATCTTCCTGTTCTCTATGCTTGGACGTATCAATGAATAAATTAGACAAGAGTGTTTGCCTGCATGCTCCTTGCATGCTTTCTCCCTCCTTACCCTCTCGTGTGGAAACGGATGTTATAAATAAATTCTATGCTTTGTCACAGGTTGATGGGCGCTACGGGATAAGGAAAAGGATGTGAAGCTCACTGAAGAGGCTTGGGTTGGGAGTGCTGGAGGAGTGTACAGGTAGGTTCTGATTTTAGATAGGGTAGTCAGGGTGGATTTTATAAGTTGACATTTGAGCAAAGACTTGAAGTGAGGGAGTTGTCAGAATGTATGATGGGGAGACCACTCCCTGGGAGCAAGAATAACCAGTCCCAAAACTCTAAGGCAGAAATATGCCGGGCAGCTTGGAGGAATATCAAGGAGGCCACCCTGGCTGACTTAGTCAGTGGGGAGGAAGAGACAGCAGGAGGGCTGGAGGTCGGATATGTGATGGGATGGATTGGGTAAGTCCTGGGAGGCCATCACATGCATTGTGTCTTTTACTCTAAATGTAGGCAGCCAGGGGCAGGATTTTAGCCGAGGTGTGGCATGAACTGTCTCTTGTTTGAAAAGCATAACTCTATCTGTGGTCTTGAGGATGTGGGGAGAGTGGAGTCCAGGAGAATCTCGGGAGGCGACTACAGGATCCTCGAGGTCTATGTTGGTGGCCTGCACCAGGCTGCTAGCGGCTGGTAATTCTCAGAAGTGGCACATTGGGAAGGTTGTGACAGCATTTCATGGTAGATTGAATGCAAGAATGGAAAGGAAGAGGGGGTCAAGGGTGAATTCGAGATTTAGGGCCTGGGGAACTGGAAAGGTGTGGTTACTGTCACCTAAGATGGAAAAAGTTTGGGGTAGAGCATGTTTGGGGGATTAAAGACCAGTTTTGGCGGTATAAGATTTGAGATGTTTTCGTGACGTCCAAGTAGAGATGCTGAGTACACAGTTGGATACACAAGTCTGCAGTTCTGAAGAAAGGTCTAAACTAGAGATACACTTTAATGCAATGGAGATATTAAGAATAATTACATGGAAGCGCTATTTTAAAGATAAAATGAAGTAATGCAATTAGCACTCTGTCTTCTCAAAACATTTAATAACTGTTAGCTAAAATAATTACCTGAAATGAAAAAATACCTATAGTTTGTTTTGTTGTTTGCAGTAAAAGTGAATAAAATGTCACAATTATTTTAATAGTATTTGTGACACAGTAGTTTTAGTTAAGACACCATGACTACAAACATTTACAATAAACCTTTCAGTCTCCTACTTTTCACTCTGATAGGGTACTTGGAACCATATTTTGTAAGGTTTAAGTTAGTTGTCATAGGGTACCTCTTTAATTAGAAGTAATTCTGAACTGTCTAGTTCCATGCAGTTTTATATACATATATGTATAATTATTATTTTATGATTTATCAAACTCAGTTGAAAATGTGCATCACTGATATACATTAGAATTTAAGCATTTACCCAGGTATTCAAGGAAAAAAATGTACTTGTCTTGTAATTTCCATGAGGGTGCTTACTTTCACATCTTCCCTTCACTTTGCAATTGAAAACATGGCAGGGGAAATACTATCTTACTGGTCTTTGAGTTCCCCTTAGTTGTCTGCAAGTCCTTAAACAGCCTTTGTGGCTTAACCAAAATTCTCTTCCATCTTCATTCCGCTAACAGATATTGGTCTAAGCATGTACTTATACGAAAAAATGCATGACCACGTTGTCTCTACACATCTATAATTTTATGTTAACACTATCATTATGTAAGCTATACTTTAACTGTAATTATAACAGATTTTATGTCAACACACATCCATTTCTAGTGTTCATCTGGTGTTCAAGGGGAGAGCAGCATGTCGTAAATTTTATCAAAATATAACATCTGAAGAATAGAACAGAGGGTAATTGTGTAATTCTGTATTCACTCTAATTAAGTTCAGTGGAGTTGGCATAATAGAATTAAGATGAGAAAAAAAAAGACATTGAGGTACCATGGCTCCCTCTCCTTAACACACCCTTTCGTATCCGAGAGCAGAGACTCAGCACCTTTCTGTACAGAAATGGAGACAGGAAGAGGCCAGAGGATGAATGACAGGCACGAATGAGGTAGAACTTTGAAGAGCAACATGGAAATGAAATACTTCTTTTGTATTTGGTAGGTGGGGAAAATGTACCAGCGTGTATGCCTACTGGGGACCAACGTTTTCCAGAACAGTTAGGCCCAGTGTCAACTATGGCTGTCCCACCTTCCTCGTAAGTAGGAACATACTGTTACTTGAATCTTTGCTTCCTGTTTCTTGATAGCCTGGTTGAGAAGATTATCACAGGAACTGCATCTTGTTAGCAAATACACTGTTTTGAAATGATTGACACTCACTGAAGAGTGGCAACTCCAAGCTTGCCTCTCTCTTGATCTTGGACTATTTAAGTCTGGAGTGCAGGAGTGGGTTATGGGGAAAGACCATTGGGAAGTCTTATGTCTTCAGCATAATGGTTATAGCATAGTGGTTAGGAGTGTAGGTGCTGGTTCAAATCTCTGCTTTCCAGCTTGCTAACCATATGAGCTTGGGCAATTTAACCTGATTACCTGAACCTCAATACTCCTGCCTATAAAATGATGTTAATAATATTTCTCCTCATAGACTTGTTTTCAATGTTAAAATGAAGTCACTTAGACCAAGCACTTAATACAATGCCTAGAGCATAGTAAAGTCTATTATTATTACTATTACTACTACTACTACTACTATTATTATTACTGTCAACGATGCCACGGTGCTATTTTCCTATGTCCTTATTCCATTATCTTCTGCCCTGTCCCCCCATTTCTGTCTTGTTTCTGTACAAGGGTGAGGTTTGTCACAGAGCATTTTCCTTCCCTAGTGTCTGACTCTTAGTCATCAAGGTGACTGGTCCACGACCCGGCATTCATTGCTTGCTCGTTGAAGCACCCATTTTGAGAAAGGGGGGAGTCTGGATATTGATGCCAAGTTGGGTCAGGAGAGAGAGATTTTTCTCTCTTCTGCAATCAGATGAGCTAAGTGAATATTCAGGCCTCAGAAGAGAATCAGGCAAAGGGCAAACATGCTTAATTTCATACCTTAGTGATTAAGACAAGTCAGACAGGGCTGGATTTGAACTCATTTCCGTCATGTACTGAAACAGGGGATCTTAGGTGCTTTTGTAACCCGTCTGAGGCTCAGTCAACATCTGAAGAGACGAATAACATTATCAGGACACCTAGCGTATAGCCTCATTGTAATAAGTGAGTAAATCCTTTTAAAAACGTTCAGCACGTTGTTTGGCATATAAACACGTAATAAAATTTAGCTTCTTTGACTACTACCGCTGCTAATATTATTAAGTAGCTGAGCAGATCCGAGGCCCATTTTTTTCTTAGATTGCACATAATCATTTGGACAACCAGCTCACATTGATCAATGTGAGCTGCTTATATATAAACCCCCGTGAACCCAAAGGTGCTTTAACCCTCTCCCAGTCAGAGCCTGTTCTGGGGGCAGAAGCAACACCGGCACTACCCCCGTCATCTTTGCCTTTATTGTCACTACACTCGCCTGCCGTACTGAGCACTTTCTGTTTGCCAGGCACCAAATTTAGCCCTGCGTATGCACTATATCATGTAGTTCTCACACTCAGTGTGGGAGACATTATCATCATCCCCAATTTTCAGATAAAGACGCTGAGGTGTTGGAAAGGTAAGAAACTTGACCCACAGCAAGAGGATGGAGCCGGAGTATTCAAACCCTTCTCTCTGAACCTCAAGAACCCTTAAATATTAGCATACTACTACATCCCTGGTAAGGAAAATCTGCTTCCAGCCACTCTGGTGAGAGTAGGAATGATTCTCAAGTCCCCACATTCCTCTATTGCCCATGCCGCCCTAGCCTCAGGACTAGGGGGAAAAGGAAGTGATCTCTTCAAAGAGCAGCCAAAGGGAACCTGCTCCCTTCTGCCTTTTCGTAATCAACTAAACAGTATTTTATTTCCTTCTTAAGAGTCCCCACATGTTCCTTTTTGTCCTTAGCTTGGCCTTTTAGAATTCTGGCGTTCTGTACATGACTCATCCACTGTATTTCATGTTAATTTATTGAGGTCAAGTATAGGGGTCTTACTCATCCTGAAGTCCAGTTATCCCCTGTCACATCTAACTCTGTTCTTTTCTTCTTGTAGGACATCTGCAGGTATGTTATTTGAATTTTGTTGAATTGTTCTCATCAATAGTACATTAAAAGTTATACAGAAAGTGCTTTCTTATATAGGAAAACCATGCTACATAGATTTCTAGCTCTTTACTTTTTATAGCACTAGTTGTAGAGATTATAGATCTCCAGGTAATATTTTTAGATTGAGTTCTTCATATCATCTTATTTTTACATATAATGATAAATCTGAATTTTCTCTATCAAGCCTCCGAGACTTCACTGGCTTGTAACTTAGCTTGTTGATTAGTGTGTTGTTGACTTTTTCCGTGTTACAATGATATTTGATCCTGGTAAGGATGGGGCTGGGTGGGAAGGGACATCTTAGGGCCATAAATTGGTTTTGCAGAGAACTAAACAAAATAAAGATCTAAAGTCTCATCATATTTCTGCAGAACTCATGAATCATTTTATTATAATTCCATTCATTCAGGGGAGTATAAAACCATTTTCAAATTGTTATTCTAAATTTGGGTTCATCTTCTCTTCCTATAGTACTTAGTGAGAAGAGAGCAGGCTGAATGGAAGAAAGTCATTATGACCACTGGGGCCACTATGGTAGGCATCAGTACCCAGAGTTTTGTTATCATCTCGCTCCGCTATTAATATTGGCTAATGTCTTGAGTGCTTACTTGGTGCAAATTAACTTAGCGGACCATGGCAAATGGATTGTGTCATTTCATCCCCTGATAGTCATGACATTATGTATGTATTTATGATATCCCATAATGCAGTACATGGAAACAGAGCCTCAGAAGTGGTTATTGCTCACAAAAATATGGTAGATGTGGAATTTGGGACTCAGGTCTGATAGACTCCTAAATCACTCCTAGTGATTTTACCACTAAAATTAAAGTTGTATACCTCTGGAGAGTAGATAGTTTCTAAAATTTCCTCAGCTCTAACGTTTTATATTAATTTTTGTCTGATGGCAAGCTTAACAGTTAAGATGGGTAGGAAGGAATGCACAGCCTGTTGAATGGAAATTTCCCGAAATAAGCCTGTTTTATGACACCAGTTCACGTCATTCATTCACTCAGCAGGTATTGAATGTTTGCTCTGTGCAAGGGCATTTAGGCATCACAGTGGGAGTGAGCGCCCCTTCCATAGACTCTCCTGCAGGCACTCAGAGAAGTCTTGGACTAGTTTGCCTGTTATGGAATGGGCTTGGTGAATAGAAGCCTGGTTTGTCCTCCACTGATAAAACTAAGACATACTCATATGAGTTTTATAGGCACCTTGAAGCCGTGGGATAGTAACACATGAATCTTACCATTTTTGCCTGGGATTAATGATATAAAGGCTTTGGATTTGGGTATGGAAAATGGGTGCAATTATGGGCGTGTTGGTTCTACATATATATGGACATCACGTGTCATCAGCCTGCAGCTACCTGCCAGTTCCTCACTACTCCTTCTTTTCACAAACCAAACAAGTACCTTCTTATCTGTCCTGTGGATAAGCTCTTGACAGTGGCACTAGGGCCTCCCTGATAAGTCATCATTGGCTAAAACCAGTGGTTTCTCAGATATGCTCATTGAACAACCCTTAAGGTGGATTGACATTCCACTGCCCTAGAATAGAATAGGGTGTTCTTTAGAATGCGGGGGGAAAAAATAGGCCCAGATGTACTTTCTTTAATTTAAATTGTTTATATATATATATATATATATATAGGACAATTGTTATATATGTGTATGTATACTTGTTCTATATATGAGATTGAAAATTTGAAGAGAGATATATATACCACACACACATATATATATATGTAGATTTAAATTTTGGCTTCTGTTAGCAAGTAGTAAATTAAATTATTAGCAGATCCAGACCTGCAGGGAAATAACCAATCAGATTTCATTCATAGCTTGCTTTTTTGTAGATTTATGGTTGTGATTTTATATCTGCAGGTATGTTTGCTGAAGAAAATATTTCTAACCACTTTACACAAAATTAAATTCATTAATACCAATGCGGCATGTCTCAAATGTCTTAATACAGTTTTAATCTTGAATCGCATCAGAAGTATGAAATTAGAAACTATCCCCAAAATCATTTGAAGATAAATTACTTTCATTTCCCTTATACTTTTGAGACTTTTGAAAAATAAGTATTTAGTTGTACTTATCTGTTTCTGTCTCTCTAAGGATAGCAACACTGAAACACAATTCTTTGTTAAAAGTCAATATTAAAAATATATTGTCCAAGATGATCAAAACTAAGGAAGTGGCAAAGAAATTCAAAAATTTAAACTTTCAAAGGGTGCTTTTTTGTGAATGTGTAGTACTTGTTCTTCTGAAGGAATTAATCTTTTAAAAATTGAATTAACTTATTTTTTATTGAGGTATCTTGGTTTACAGCGTTGTGTTAATTACTGCTGTACAGCAAAGTGACTCTGTTATACATATGTATATACAGTTCTTTTTCATATTCTTTCCATTATGGTTTATCACAGGATATTGAATATAGTTCCCTGTGCTATATAGTAGGACTTGTTGTTTAGCCAAGCTATATATACCAGTTTGCATCTGCTAATCCCAAACTCCCAGTTCATGCCCTCTCCCACCTGCTTCCCCCTTGACAGCCACCAGTCTATTCTCTATGTCTCTGATTCTGTTCCTGTTTCATAGATAGGTTCATTTGTGTCATATTTTAGATTCCACATATAAGTGGTATCATGGTATTTGTCTTTCTCTTTCTGACTTACTTTGCTTAGTATGATAATCTCTAGTTGCATCCATGTTGCTGCTGCAAATGGCATTATTTCATTCTTTTTTTTATGGCTGAGTAGTATTTCATTGTATATATGTACCACATCGTCTTTATCCATTCATATGTTGATGGACATTTAGGTTGTTTCCATGTCTTAGCTATTGTGAATATTGCTGCTGTGAAGATCAGGGTGAATGTGTCTTTTTGAATTATAGTTTGGTCTGGATATATGCCCAGGAGTGGGATTGCTGGATCATATGGTAGGTCTATTTTTAGTTTTCTGAGGAACCCCTCCATACTGTTTTCCACAGTGGCTGCACCAACTTACATTCCCACCAACAGTGTTGTAGGAGGGTTCCCTTTTCTCCACACCCTCTCCAGCATATGTTATTTGTAGACTTTTTAATGATGGCCATTCTGACTGGTGTGAGGTGGTACCTCATGGTAGTTTTGATTTGCATTTCTTTAATAATTGGCAGTGTTGAGCATCTTTTCATGTGCCTATTGGCCATCTGTATTTCTTCTTTGGAGAAATGTCTCTTTAAGTCTTCTGCCTATTTTTTTGATTGGGTTGTTTGCTTTTATTGTCATCAAGTTGTATGAGCTGTTTGTATATTTTGGAAATTAAGCCCTTGCTGGCCACATCATTTGCAAATATTTTCTCCCATTCTGTAGGTTGTCTTTTCATTTTGTTTATAGTTTCCTTTGCTGTGCAAAAGCTTGTAAGTTTGATTCAGTCCCCTTTGTTTCATTTTTATTTCTATTGTCTTGGGAGACTGACCTAAGAAAACATTGGTATGATTTCTGTCAGAGAATATTTTGCCTGTGTTCTCTTCTAGAAGTTTTATGGTGTCAGGTCTTATGTTTAAGTCTTTAAGACATTTTGAGTTTATTTTCGTGTATGGTGAAAGGATGTGTTCTAACTTCACTGGTTTATATAAGGCTGTCCAACTTTACCAACACCACTTGCGGAAACGACTGTCTCTTTCCCATTATATATTCTTGCCTCCTTTGTCAAAGATTAATTGTCAAAGATTAACTGAGGTGTGTGGGTTTATTTCTGGGCTCTGTATTCTGTTCCATTGATCCATATGTCTGTTTTTGTGCCAATACCACGCTGTTTTGATTACTGTGACTTTGGAGTACTGTCTGAGTCTGGGGTGGCTATGCCTCCAACGTTGTTCTTTTTCTTCAGGATTGCTTTGGCAATTCTGGGTCTTTTATGGTTCTGTATGAATTTTACGATTATTTGTTCTAATTGCGTGAAAACTGTCATGGGTAATTTGATAGGGATCGCATTAAATCTGTAGATTGCTTTGGGTAGTATGAGCATTTTAACAATATTAATTCCTCCAACCCAAGAACATGAGATACCTTTCCATTTCTTTGAATCATCTTCACTTTCCTTTATTAATGTCTTACAGTTCTCAGCGTATAAGTCTTTTGCCTTCTTGGTGAGGTTTATTCCTAAGTATTTTATTTTTGGGGTTGTGATTTTAAAAGGCATTGTTTTTTTACATTCCCTTTCCGATATTTCATTGTTGGTATAAAGAAATGCAACCAATTTCTGTATGTTAATCTTGTATTCTGCTACCTTGCTGAATTCGTTTATCAGTTGTAGTAGTTTTCATGTAGAGTCTTTAGGGTTTTCTATATATAGTATCACATCATCCGCATCTAATGACAATTTTACCTCTTCCTGAAGGAATTAATCTTGAAGTTCTACTAAGACTTTTGGGATACCTGTTTTAATGAGGCACTGCTTCCTGCCTGAGATTGCACTATGCACCAGAGATTCTAGAATTAGCATAATAAAACTAATAATGCAAACAACAACAGATCTTCACAAACCTTCCTTGCAAGGAAGTAAAGTCCACTGGAAAAACAGACAGGTGGAACACACATTCAAAATGGCAGTGATTCTCAAACATTTATGTGCTGAAAAATCATGACAAGCATGATAACCAGGGCAATTACTAGACCCCTTCTCCAGCTGGTCAGGTGTAAGGTCCTATATCTCTATTTTTGGTGAATGCCTCCAGGAGAGTCTGAGACAGATGTTCTCAGTTGTCTCCAACCTTTAGTGTGCATCAGATTTGCCTGAGAATATTGTTAAAACACAGATTGCAGGGCTCCAGTGCCAGAGTTCTAACCAGTTCCCAGGTGTGGCTGATATTGCTGGCCCAGGGACCACATTTTGAGAACCACCTTTCAAAACTCTGCAGTATGCAGTTGTGTGTGTTGTGAATGCAGTATGCGGTTGTGTGTGTTGTGAATGAGACGGGCCCAGAGAACCAAAGGAGGGCAAAGGGACTGCCCTAAATTAGTCAAAGGTAACAATAGCAGCTAGAATTGATTGACCCAAGAAAAAATTATAAGAACTTTACCTGCATTTGCTCATTTAATCCTTTCAGTAAGGTACATAGGTGCTACTTAGTGTTCCTCTTTTACAGGGGTGTCCAGAGAAGGCAACTACTTTGCCCACGTCCTAAACTGGTAAGTAACAGATTAAGAATTCAAGTCTAGGAAGTCTGATTCCAGAGCCCACACCTCTACCCTTTCTGCATGTAGAGAGGAGTAAAGGGTTGTCAGTGAAGCCTTCCTGGGGGCCCTGGCCTCTGAGTGTAGATAGAAGGATGAGTGGACATAAAGATCATTATTTGTGTGTGGTGGGGGTAGGGGAGGAAGTATGAGGGCTTCCAGAAGAGCCCGCCCTCCCCATACATCTGCTATAAGCAAGTCTGATGATCAGGAGTCCGGAACATGAGTATGACTATGGGATACTGAGAAGGGTTCTAGAACCTGAGGTTAGAGTTCTGGATCAGTTAGTAGGTAACAGAAAGTGAATGAGTGATCTACCTACTTTCCACGGGTAACAGGAAGTTTGGAGATAGTCCCTCTAGCGTTAGTCCAGCTGCTGAAGAGGCATCACCAGGGTACTGGGTTTGCTTCGCTCTTCCAGCTTCCACATCTCTAGCACATCCACATAGCTTCAAAGTGACCCCAGAATCTCCAATAGTGTTCCAACAATTTGGGCAATGAAGAAAGAAAAGGAAATAAAAAAGAAATTAAGTAAGAAAAAAAGGCAGTGTCTACTCAGAGAGCAAATTTTTTACCACAGATGGTCAGCAGACTTGCACTTAGATCTCATCAGCTCGGATTTTAAACTGGCCACCTTAGCCTTAAGGATGAATGGGGATCTCCTAAAACCAGGGCTCTGATAGTAAGGAATAAGGAGAGAGTGGTACTGATTAGCAGTGCCTGCTGTCCCAAACAAATATTATCCCCAAACTATTTTTTTTTATCCTATATTTTACTTTAAAGAATGGAGGGGAAACATTATGTATCTGTAAAATAGCCTTTTAGAAAAGGGTACAATTATATAGTTATACAACCCCCTGGAGGGCTCCTTTCTTCTAAAATCTCTTTAAAAAACTGTTCAAAGGTTAAGGACATTTTTATCTTAATTTAGTAACTTGCAGTCCGATTATCTTGGAATGACATCCTCTCTCTGCAGATGTTCTGTCAGGCTTTAAGAAAATTCTAGAAGTGGGCAGAGAAGTGTTATGGTGCATGTATTTGCAATATCGCACGTCTTTGAAATGAAATCCATTTAGGGACCAAAAGGCATTTCACGTCTTTGCTATACATTTTCACATATTTGCCTTTCCAGGATTCCTTTGAGCAAATCTGTTAGATGTAACCCATCCGTTTCTCCCATCTGAATTCTTTATTACTAAACATTCCTCAGTATGCTCTCACTCCCCTCTGTCAAAGGCGTTTCTCTGGGTCCTCACCCTTCTCATCTCATATGTGAATGCGTTATCTTAAACTGAAGCAACAGTCTGCTATGACTTCCCCATAACTTGAAGAACCCGTCTTTGTGGGAAAAAAAGTAGACTTACTAACTTAAAAGGTAAAATGTGCGCAGTGTTTCTGAGAATTAAAAGCTAAGATAAAAACATAAGCAGTGGAAAAAACTTACAGTGGATCCTTTTCAAAGACTTTATTTTACAGAGAAGGCAACTGAGGTTTAAAGAAAAAATGCGTTAGTTAAACACTAAATAATAAACCTTAAACCTCAGTGGAGCAACACATGGACAGTTCATTTCTCACTCACTCAGGAGTGTAGTATGGACTTTGGTGGTCTGAGGGTCAGTTTTCTGCTCAGTTATTCAGGGACCCACCACCTTCATCAAGTGGCTCTACGTTTGTCCTACAAAGGAAAGGAGAGAGGAAGCTGCAAGCTACAATTATCAACTCGTTATCCTTCAGACATAAACTCTTCAGGTCACCTCTGGTCACATTCTTTGGGATAGAACCATACCCAGATGCAAGCAGAGATGGAAAATGTTGTTCCTATCTTGGTCCTAGTGATGCCTCTACAGGCTGGAGGAGCTAATTAAAGTGTAGTCAACAGCTCGTTGTTTCTCACAATGAGTGATTAGCCTAAGCCTGTGGATTAATTATGTGTGTGTGTCACATATACATATAATACAAACATATATATGTGTGTGTATATATACATTTTTTAGCATGAGTTGACACAGGGGGCTTCTGCCGTATCAAAAGAGTACAAACTGCCTCTTGTTGCTTTTTCTTAATTGAAGTTGACTACTACTATCTATTTCCCTTCATTTTGCTACCTCCCCCCCACCTTTCAGTATTATATGAAAATTCTGAAAGAAATAATTTCAAAGTTTCCAGTGCTTTTAAAGGTAATAGAATACTCAGACCTTAACAATTTTCCTGTGCGAAACTTTTGCCAGACTAAAATAGTTAACTTATGAAAAGTAAATTTAGATTGATACAAAAGAGAAAATAAGCTGATTTTTTTTTTTTTTACACAAATGCCCTGAGCCAGGGTGGAAAATAAATGGAAAACTGGAGGAATTTAGATCCTTTTATTGTAAATTTAAATATTTTTAATTGTAAAAATAATACAGGCTCATTGCAGAAACTCCAAAATTGAAAGGATTTAAAGAAAAAAGGAAAAGTAACTCAAAATCCCATTTCTGATAAATCATCTGTGTAACATTTTTGAGGGTATCTTTTGAAACTTTTTTGTGACGGGGTTCATATAAATACAATGCAAGTATAAAATACCTTTAATTATTATATCCAACTACAAAACAGTTCTATATCATTTTTATTTAGTAATATAAGTATGATTACTCATCTAATAAAAATCTGCAGCATCATTTTTAATGGTTGAACAGCATTCTATTATTTATTTAACCAGTTCCCTACTGTTCAACATTTAGATTATTCCTGTTTTGCTTTGCTAAACAATGAGACAAGCATCCTTGTTCATATGTCTTTGAGCATTTGTTTATTTCCTTGGAATGGACTTCTAGAACTTGAATGGCTGGTTGTCAGTTCTGGTACATACTGACATATTGTCTTCCAGAAAGGTTACCGTGCTTTTTATTTCTTCCAAGAATTTAACATCCAGTGTGGTTTCTTACACACACTCATCAGTACCTGTATTATCAATATCAATACCAGTATTATCAAGTTTTTTAAAACTTTGTCATTCTAGTCAGTAAAATATGACACCTGAATTATTTTATTTGTATTTCTTTGATTAGTAATAGCAAGGTTGAACATATTTTCCTATCTTTATTGGCTGTTAATACTTTTTAGTTGGTGACTTTATGACATCCATTTTTCATCGATGTATAACAACCTTTTATATATCAATGTGTTTATTTGTTTGTTGTAAATGCAATTTTTTTCTCTTCATTTATTAATTTTTATTTTGTGTGTGTTGAGCTTCTTTAATACTGTCAAGTCTATTCAAAAACCCTTTAATGAACACAACAAATGTGGAAAATCAGTCACTCTCCTGCATTTTGTAATCAATGTATTTCCTTTTGGGCAGTATGGAAATGTAAGTTCTTATTTCATCTTATGGTTGGAAAGAAGCTATTCCCTCGGAAAGGGATTATAGTCTCCATGATGCAGTAATGGGAGATTTTATAGGGTAGGCAGGGTCTACAGAAGAAAAAACCCTAAATCACACTCCATTGGTGGTTGCCTTATTTATAAAAATGGCATTTGAGGTTGTGTGACTGCCATCAGGTAAGCAAAATTAATTTTTAGCATGAAGTACTCCTATCAGCAAGAACAGCCTAAGATAGGCTAGCAGTAAGAAGTGAGGGGTTATGGGATTGGGGCATAGCCTCTGTTTCCTCCAATGCAGCTGGAAATTTAAACTCTGGGGCTCCTGCTTGATCCAATCAGCCCAGCTAGTATGTGTTGCCAGGTAGGGTGAATAGACTCAGAAGTACAAGAGCTCATCCTTGGTCCCCTCTGGAAATGAGCAGAGAATACTGTGTCAAGCAGAGGTGATCAGTCCATGGTCTGGAGACTTGGATCTCCTCACATAGTCCTTAAAGTCAGGGTGAGACAAAATGCCAATACAAATTATATTGATGACAGTATCAATGAGGTAACATTGAGTCCTTTGACCCAATGTGTGTCTGCAGTGTGCCATCCATTAGTAAATGGGCAAAGCCATTTGACAGATCTATCTGATACAATGAATGAATCTGACACTCATATTTTGAAAAACTGAAACTGTATCCATTTGTCAAGAACAGTGGCTACTTGTTCTGCTTTATTCCCCCTGGTAGAACTAGGTAACATTGCAGGCAGTAAGACGTTCCGGCATTTCACCCTGGAGTAGCCCCAAAACTGAAGAAGCTGTCTTATCAGTAGTTAGCTCCTTGTCACCAAGAATATTAAAGTAGATTTGTATGATTAGCAAATTAAAGAGACTGTAGTGCCTACCACTACTGTATTCACTCAGGCACCCAAGTTATTCTAAAGAAATCCTAATAATACATTAGGACCGTTTTGAATATTTTTATTTGATTAGCCATAATCTTCTAGTTATAACATCCATCACCATTTTGACCACTGAAACTTGGCCTTCTTTTCTTACAGCCTAGCCCTGTGGTCTTGGGCTAATCACTAACCTGCTTAGATACAATTTTCTTCTCTATGAAATAGAAACAATATTATATGCTTTGAAGGACTGCAGGAAGATGAGCTGTAATGTTTATCAAGTGCCTAGTAAGTAGCCTGGCCCATAACAAATACTTGGCTAATTGTAGATGTTAGTTTCATTTTTAGTTTTATTTCCAAACATTGCTCTTTACTTTTGGAACTCTAAAATTTGTTTTGAGAGTGGAGGACTTGTTGTTTGGATTCCTCCAACACTCTCTGTATATCATGTACTTCTATCCCTACATCATTTATATTAATGGAATAAATGATCTTTGGTCTGGTGATTCCAAGGTGAGGAGGAGCTAAGTGGAGGTTCAGTATACACCTGGAAGTATGGATTTTCATGCCCAGTGCAAATGTGAGAAAGGCATTATTCCCACATTATAAAGGGGGTAAAGACCTCCAACTTGAGGAGACTCTGGGTTGAGAGATGAGAGCTTTACAGGTACTGTGTTTATCCTACAGGGTACCACAGGGGCTTTTATGTTCTGTAGCAAGAATTTGCACCTTATACCCTTGTAGTTAGAAGTAAAGCGAACCACATAACTAATATCTAGTAAGCATTAGAGTTAGAATAAATACCATTTTTTAACGTTTCCTTTGTGTTAAGCATTTTACAGTTACAACATATGGATGGATACTATATTGTAATGGTTAAGAGTGTAGTTTTTTGAGCTGGATAATCCTGGATTGGAGTCTCATCTTTATTACCTCTTTTTTTTCTGTTTTACTGAGGTATAATTGACAAAATTGTAAGATAGTCAGAGTATATCATGATGATTTGATATACATACACGTTGTAAAAGGATCCTTCCCATCACGTTAATTAATACATCTAACAGCTCATGACACCTTTTTCCTTTTTTTCTTTTTTTGGTGAGAACACTTAAGTTCTGTTCTCTTCCGAAAATGTTAGTTATACAATACAGTATTATTGACTGTAGTAATTATGTTATACAGTAGATCCTCAGACCTTATTCATCCTGCAGCTGAAAGTTTGTACCCTTTTACAGTCTTCCCTCTTTTCCCCACCCACACCCCAACCCCTGGCAAGCCAGTTTTCTACTCTGTTTCTAGTGAGTGTGGCTTTTTTTTCTTTTAGATTCCATATATAAATGATATCATTCGTATTTATCCTGTCTGGCTTATTTCATCAGCATAATGCACTCCTGTTTCATCTATATTGTCACAAATGAAAGGATCTCCTTCATTTTTTAAGGGTGAATAATATTCCATTACCTCTTAAATGAGTGACTTTTGGTACATTGTTTACACTTTCTAAGCCTCAGGGTTTCTTTTTCTTCTGTAAAAAAAAAAAAAATATATATATATATATATTATATATACACTAACAGGTTATTTTCTGATATGTGGAATGTTTGTTGAATCAACAAATAATTAGTTGAGATCATAAATGTGACACTTAGCACTGTATTAACATTTATTAATACTCTCCCTGTTAATTTCTACAATAAATTGTATAATAAGTAACAATAATAATAGTACTACTAGTAGTTTTAGAAAATGCATAGGATGTGCCAGGCATCATATACTGTACTATCCTCCTTCATGTGCACCACAAGTTACATGTGGATATCATCTTCCACGTTGTTTCCTTTAAAGAAAATTGAAGCTCAGCAAGATTGAGCAGCTTGCTCCAGATGTGAACTCAGGTCTGAATCACTCCACATATAGGTTCTTAATGACTCCATGTCTTTAATTCCACATCTGCATTTGTTTGTTGTTGTTGTTTTTAACCTTCCAAGCATCTGATATGAAATTCCTTTCTCTTTGGGGAATTTTCCACTTTGTGGGTCTTGGTGAGAAACAGAGCCTTCCTCTCGTTATACAAGCTGAACATGTCAGATACACTGTTTACTCACATGCTCAGTCTCCCTTACAGATGGAAAACAGTCGGGCGACCTCGGGTTGGCCAACTGCACCCTTCTCTTGGATTTGAATTACAAATAAATGATGTAAAGAAGCAAGGCCAGCAGTGCTGGGTCAACCTCCTGTTTCCTGTTCCTGCTTGGTAGCAAGGCCAGCTAGGCCTTATAACATCCCTTTGGCCTGATCCTATAATTGCAATAGCATAGCCTTGGCTTTCGGTTGTTTAGTCTGCTTCTAGTTACTGAGACCTAACCATAAACTTCCAGAAGTTTCCTTTTCTGCTCAAATTAGCCGTATCTGGTTCCTGATGATTACAAATAAGACCTTTCCTGATATACAATGGTGACCTACTTATCCAGGCAGATGTAACATCGTCCTGGCAGGGACAGAGGGCAGGCAAGTTCCTTGAACAGCTGAACAAGAAGAAAAAGACCTAAGAAGGAAGAATTGAAGCCAGTTCTGCTTGTGTTATAATTCTACCTGCAGCTGCCTCTGTTTCACAGACCACAGTGCTAAGGACCACGTCCCTTCCCCTGTAACAGACGAGCAAAGTAGACCCAGGCTTTCCAACCCAGAGACCAGCTGAGCTGTACCGTGGACAATCTAGGATGTGAAAGACTTCACTCAGTGTCTTTGTCACTTGACACATTGTTCCTCTCTTTGGGAAGTAGCTTCTTTGTGTGACAAGAATATGCTAAACCAACACTTAAGTGGACAGAGGTGAAAGATGCCAAAATTAGCTACAGAAAAAAAGGTGTAAAGACTTGTATTTTCTGTTATTTGAAGGTGTTAAGACCCCACATAGAATATGAGTCCTTTAAAGGAAAGTTGTGAATGGCCCAGGGAATGTTGAATTTCCATGTGGCAAGTATGTTCTGATCGGTCATGATGATGATGATGGTAGCATCAGTAGCATTTATCAGGTGTTTCCTGGGTGAGAGGCACTTTATCCTAATGACCTTTTATCCCCATGACGACCCTGTGAAGTAGGAAATACTGTTTTCAGCATCTTCAGCGTTTTTTCTTTTTTTTTTTTTTAATCAGGAATTTACCCCTAGATCACAGTTGGGTGGTAGAACGACCAGAACTGGACACTAGCCTTTCCTGAATTCCCAGAGTGTGATCTTAGCAGTTGTATTGCCTGATGCAGAGCCATGTAAATGTTGCCAAAGCAATGAAACGTGTACCTATTTCTAACAGATTCTAACTCAGAAGCTCTGGGGTTTAAGTGCAGAGCAGTTGAGTGTGATTGTCTTTACAGACAGTAGATAACTTAAGAGAAGTTGTTTAAAAGTATATTTGCATATTGCACTACACTGCCATATCTGTGATTGGTTAGCTATTGAGTAACTAACGCAAATCCCAATCCCATCTCTAATCTCATTCATCTCTTGTATGATATTTGACCTAATTGAGGCAGTTTTTTTTTTTGTTCTTTCCCACAAACACATCGAACATCCAAAACATGCTTACCATTTGTGAGCATATTCTCTTAGTTATTTAGGAGTTGAGTAAGAGTGAGAGAGAAGGGCTTCCCTGGTGGCACAGTGGTTGAGTGTTCTGCCTGCCCATGCAGGGGACGCGGGTTCGTGCCCCGGTCCGGGAAGATCACACATGCCAGGGAGCGGCTGGGCCCGTGAGCCGTGGCCGCTGAGCTTGCGCGTCCAGAGCCTGTGCTCCACAACGGGAGAGGCCACAACAGTGAGAGTCCCGCGTACTGCAAAAAAAAAAAAAAAGAGTGAGAGAGAAAAAGACACATAAATATGAAATACGGTCATCATTTTTTTAATTTCCTTTATGTTGTTAATCCCTCTTAGCATTTACTGCCATTCACTCATTTGTATTATTTGGGGTATAGCAGTTTATTCACACAGCATTTTTACATATGGCTTATCATTTGTATTCTATTTTAATAACACTAATAATTATAGACTATTGACAAACTCATCAGACCCTACATATTCATTTCAAAATCATGAAATAAGGTGGAAAATGAGGTGTAAAGTGGAAAACCTATGTGTACGTTTTCATTGGTGGAATGAGGAGCTACCTGAATATCACTCCTTTAGCTTTTCCTTCAAATGGTGCACTTTTTCCTCCATGCATAGGAGTCACTTCCATTAGGTAAACAGTAGTCTTGAGGGCAAACCTCAGAAGTAGAAACAGGAGAACTTTTCAGTTATGGTAAAATCAAACATATTTTTCTTCAGTAGTGAAAAAAAAATTCTTCATGAGAAGTTCAACCACTGTGAGTTCCATGGTGAAAAACTTTCCACTTATAGATGCAACTTCCCCCAGAATTCTGAGAAATGTCGGTAGTAGAGAGGGGTGTTGCATACACCTGTTTCATTTCCCTTCTGACTTTTCCTTCTCCTTTCTCTATTGACATTAAATTTATAGTGAAAGCACATAGTAAGCAAGTCTAGGACAATTGATATGACATTTGATCTAAATCTCCAAAGTCCTATTTTAGATGGGGATGCTATGAGAGTCACAGGAGGGGAAAAAATCTAGAATTATTCTTATGAGATCAAATGTACTAAAATAACAAAAGCAAATCTTATTTCTAGCTAATAAAATAGCATTCCTTATATGATGTCATATTATGGCAGAAAAGAAATATATGTGTCTATTTTCTTCTATATTAAAACTGCTGAGGAGTGGGGACCAATGAACTAAATCAATTGTTTTGGGTTCAAGTTGTAGTTTTTAGTAGCCATCCTTCTTAGCAAGTTTTCAGAAGCAAATGTAGTTCCGTTTACTATCACCACTAAATGTGCAATTATGTAGATTTGTGGAAAAAAGTATTATCAAGTATATATACTTCAAAATGATTTGTGTAAATTTATCTATTCATATTATTATTCTCCCCAAGTAAATCAAAATCTATATACTGTGTTTTTCTTCTATAGCTTAAAAGGGGAATGTATGTTGAAACTTATTCAAATATTTATTAGGTGTCTACTAAGTGCCAGACACTCTACTAGGCAGTAGAGATGTTGTATTAGAGGTGGAAAATGTCCTTGACCTCCAGAACTGATACTCTTGTAAGAGAAATACTGGGTCAAACTAAGTCAACAGTTTCTTTGCTACAGAGCTTTTTACAAGTCTTGTGAATTATGAGTCTCTGATAAGGAGATGTAGTGGACAACAGATCCCAAATTTATTTGAAGTCTTTTCCTTCATGGACTGTCTCAGGATTTATGATCCACTGAACACACTTGAGAGACACTAGTATTCTGCAGTGGTTAGTTAATTGTTTCCTATTAAACAACTATATACTGAATCCATGATATTATTATCTGGATTTTTTGGAGGATACAATGATGTACATGGCCACTGTGATGATAAGGGGGTCCAGTTTAGTTAAGAAGAGAAACCACAGGAGTTATAACTTAATGTAACAAAGAAATACACACACATATACATATATTTATATGTAAATTACTATTTATATAGTATACAATGTCTTCTGAAGAAGATAGAGTTGTTTGTAACTTGGGATCTCACAGGAGGTTTCATAGAGAAGGTAGACCGTGAGCTGGGCAGAATTTCAGTAAGTTAATTTGGTTCTGACCGTACGATAAAATCAGGTATTTGCACTGGTCAATCTGACCTTGATGGAACAGCATTCCATTTGCAGGGAATCGTGTGATCAAACATGCAGTGGTGGAGATTGCCAGATTGTAATATTCCAGTACCTGGAAAGTGTTGGAACATCTGCTTTCTCCACGGTCTAGAAAAGTGAATCTCAAGTGAAATGCACGTATAATGGAGGCCAGTGCTCTTTGCTTTGTACACTGCTTTGATTCTACAACATGCAACAATGTAGTGATCTGTTTCAGATTGTCATTATTCGAGAGGGTTCTTAGTAACAGGAGTGGCAAAGGAAGACCTCTCTTCCTGTGTTTCTGCCCTATGCTCTTAAGCCAGAAAAGGTACCAACATCACTGACCTGACCTTGTCTCAGGTATCTATCAGGATCTACTAGAATCATTCTAGTGAAAGGTAACTAAATGTCCAAAGGACTTAAAAGATACACTATAACCTTTGTATACTTTATATACCTGGTGAAACAAAAATGTCACCTGAGTGGTCCCCTTCCCTAGAAATACCAGTATGTTTTTCCAGTGCATGGCAGAACTTTGCAGGTAAAACTGGGATAAAGGTGAAGAACAGTCTTAAAATTCTAGTCCTTGAACAGCACCTAACACACAACAGGTTTTCAATAATCTTAGCAACAGTATTCACAAATAATGACCATCAGCGTAACTGCTCTTTTGTGCCAAAATACATTACCATATTCCTTTTTTTCCTTCAGCTTTACAACTTGGGTTCTATTATTGTTTCCATTTTACAGATTAGGAAAGTGAGTCTCAGAGATGCTAAGTCACTTGGGCAAGGTCACAGAGCTTGTAGGAGATAAACCTGCACCCTTACTGTTGGATCCTACAAACCAGACCATAATTTAAGTCCTTCAAAATATACCTCAGAACATTTGAGTAAATTAATGAATAAATCCTCCTAGTCAGACTGACCAGATCATTATATTAGGTTCAGCTATAAGTGGAGGAAAGTCATAATCATAGTTGGACAGTTAATACAGTAATTTACTTGCTTTGAATTTTCTAAATGATGTTTAGCTGGTAGTTCCATGATGATAACCATCGAATAAAAACAGGCGTATTTTGGTGTTTGGAATAAGATCTCATATTGAGTAAAATACATATTGATTCCTAGACCTATATGATGTGAGTAACAGATGACGTTGAGATGTCATCCAGAAGTACTCCTGTGCAGTTCATCGTGTCAACCCAGCTAATAATTTTAGAATGTTCAGAGTGAATAATATATGCAGCCATAAAGCATATTTCTAATCAATGCAAATAATATTTTTCCTATGCTAAACCCAGAGTTAAGTTATAACACGCATCATAAGATTAATGGGCCATTTTTTCTTCATCACTTTGCTAAATTACTTAGTCTGGAAACCATTCAGAAGGTTGCGAATTGGAGCTGAGCAGTAGTAGTGAGACTGTGCCTCTGATGATGAAACTATTTCCACCCCGACCCCTACTGCTCCCATCTTGGGAAAGAAGGCAACATGTCTCCTAGAAAAAGTCACAGGTTCATAAGCTGGCTTGTATAATACGTTTGGAGGAATAGTGTGTCTTTTAAGCAGAGCCTATCTCGGCATCTAAAATAATTTTTACCTACCATTTAATGAAATTAACACTCACTTTGAGGCTCGGTCTTTTGCCATTTGACTCCTGGATCACGTCTATGGATATATTTTTTTCTTGAGACGAAGTGTGAACCCAATATAGTATCCATCATTCAGTCTATCTAGCTGATGTACATCCTCTGAAGCACAAGCTCCCTGAGGCCAGGCACTTTATCTGCTCTATCAGTATAGCTCTGATGCCTAGTGTCTAGCTTTTGGAGATTCTTAATAAACATTTGTACTGAATAAGGTATGTATATGGTGAGCAAAAGTTGGCTTCTCATTTTACAGTCAAGAGTATACGGCTCATGTTCTGTGAACACTGGATAGCAGAATCTTACTATGTTATTTTTCTGTTCCCTTTGCAAGTTTCCTGAAAGGGCATTCCTGTCCTTAGAATGTCCATCTCCTCCCATCTTCCTGGAGAATAACTCTTTCTTAAATACTTAGCCCCATTATTGACTCTTTAAGATTGAATGTATTAGCGTCTTAAAAACAGGAAAATGCAGTGCTTTTTTTTTTTTTTTTCGACAATGTATCACCAGAAAACTATTCTAACACCTGAAATTCTGGACCTAAAATGCCTGGACTAGTGGTTCTCAAAGTCTGGTACCCAGACCAGCACATCAGCTGCACGTAGGAATTTTTAGAAGTGAAAGTCTTGGGCCCTGCTCCAGACCTGCAGACTTGGACACTCTGGGGGTGGGGCCCACTACCTGTTTCAGCAAGCTCTCTGGGTGATGCTGATGCATACTCAAGTTTGAGAGCCACTGCTTAGACCTAGAGCTTAAGGTTTAGACTTTGGACAGATCTGAGTCCTAAACACTACTGAGACACTGGAGTGACCATGAGCAAGTTACTTCTGGGAACCTCTTAGCATCTGTGTGCCTTGCTTAGCTAATAGTGATTTTAATTAATTAGAATAATGCACACGGTGTACTCAAGAGAGTAACCAAAGCATACTTTATGTTCCATAAATTCTAGCTGTTTACCATTATCATCAATCAGAGCTTACTGACACATCCTGAAGACATTCTTCTAATAAGTGTAATAATGTGGTTTGTAAAATTAACAGCTTAGAAGAGCATATTACGAAGTTCATCAGACAGGGTCTCAGCAGGAAATCAGGGGTACATCAATAGGGATAAATTGAGCCCAATGTAGAGAATCAAGAGATAGTGTAGTGCCCTGGGTTCAGTAAAAGTGTGGCTACTTTATAGGAGATGAAAGAGAAAGGAAGCCTTGCTGGAGAGAGAGTCCTCCCCAAAGATGCTGTGATGCCCCACAGAGAAGCACTATACGTTAGTTGGGGGATGCAGCCAACTCCCAGCAATTTGGCCAGAATTAATACCCTAACTTCACTCCCCTCCTTCATTCCCTACAATCTTCTATTGGTACTCTTCACTGGTGAGCCAAACAGAAGCCAGAGCAAGGACACTTACTAAGATAGGCCATGCAAGCCATCCATATAGAGTTGGGTGGAGAAAGGATGTGGAAGGGCAAATAGGACATATTTCCCGCAGGTGGTGAGCGAGCTGTAAAATCACTCGCCCTTCTAACATCATTGCCATTGCAGGAGCACGGAGGAGCAAGTGGTTAGTTCTGACTTGGCAGATCCAGGAGACTGCAGGATGGAACTGGTATATGAGTTGGGCTTTAAAGGTAGATTTGAATTGTAATGGAGAGTATGGAGTAAGAAATGGTGAAGAACCAAGGGAAAGGGAGATTCATTGCAAATGGAGAAAAGAAAAGTGGCATAAAGACACGAAAAGTCAAGACTTATGGAAGAGATAGCAAATACTCTGCGTGTGACTGGAGCAGAGAAAGGGTAGACAAAGGCTGGAAGTTAAGATGAAGTCATCCTTGAATAACATTAAAGTTTCCTCCTTTAACCTCAATTTCCACCTTCTACTCCCTTCACTAACATTGGAAAATTAAAAGTGAATTTGACTGGGTTGGTGGCAATGGCAGTATGAAGCAAAGAGAGGAGAATAAGAGTAAAATATTTAGTAGTACCTTGGTGAAGCTGGGTAAATGATGGGTGGTGGTGTCACGTCAAAGCATGGGCAAGTGATTGTGACAAATATAGGCTTATTTCTTGACTATATGACTTCAGTTAAGGTACTTAAGCCCTCTAGGCTGCAGTCTCCCAACCTGTAAAATGGGGATAAAACCTCGCTTCCTCCAAGGTTTCTGTGAGGATCTAATGAGCAATGGAAGTAAGAGTTGAGTCCAGTAATCAGTTTTTAATACATATAAACTAATGTGAGGATAAGGGTAAGAATACTTGCTATCATTTATTGAATACTTATTATATGTCCAATATTGTGCTAGTCTATTTACATATCTTTTCTCACTTAGCTTTCTTTTCTCTTATCTGCCTTTCTATAGGCAAGAGATAAGTGATGGCTCAGTTATGAGGAAACGCAGTTGTGAGGAAAATGTCAGAGGGAAAATGTACCAGAAAGTTAATTCCTAATGGATCTGTCAGCCTTAAACAGAGCATGTCTGTGCTAAAATGTGTAAAATATCTGTGCTAAAACTACTCAATTGGATAAGTTTTGATAAAGTATTAACTTAATGAATAGGCATAAACAGCTTGGAGCTTTTTGGAGGGTATGTGGTAATATTAGTATTGGTGTGATGACTTTTGAAAGTTCTATGGCGTATAGAAGTCAAGAAGAAGACCCGGAAAGGGGGAAAACTCTCTCTGAAAGTTATTGGGGAAGTCTGGCTAGTAAGACTCCAAAAGGGAGAATCAGTAAGAGGCCAGGTTATTCATAGGCCTTCTAAGAATGTGTCCATGAGAAATATTTACAATGATTGGATGCCGGAATAAAGGAGAACACTGGCTCCATAAATGGTAACTTATTTTACACAAACAGGCTAACGATAAAATAATGAAAATCTGATGGATTTTTGAGAGTTTCATTGACCAAACTGAGACAAAAGTGCATAACAGCTAGATGCTCATAGTTTTAATCAGTTCCCTTTGGAGTCAAGCAAAGATAGCACCTGAAATGGTAAGGGACGTTTATGCAAGGTCACAAAGATTTTTGGTGGTGCATTTGGGATATAAACCCATTTCCATAAGAATTCCTTCAGAAGTCAAATGTTTGCTTGTCAAAAATAGCATGAACTTACTTCCAGGAAAAGTTCTTAAGAAAAAATAATTTGAGTAATGAAGAACACTGATGTAACAGTTAATTTAAGAACCCAGAAATAGAGGTAAAGAGTAAAGCAATTATGGGTTAAGAGTCTGCATAAATTCCCCTGGAAGGGGGATATGGTCAGAGTTGGCAATTTGAAAACAGTGAGTCACCAAAAGTAAAAGTTTAAATTACAAGCTGTTTTGGGGGTCTTCAAGAGAGGTTTTATAGATTGAACAACAACAGCAGCAAGGATAAGGTATAACGCTGTCATGTAGACTGCAGCCTGAAAAGAAAGCATTGCAGAAAAGCCACATCATCCTGAATTTATATTTCGGTGCATTTGGACAGATTGGAGAGCAGTAAAGTTGCTTTAAGAGCGAGTGATTTAAGTCAGCCAGCTTGTGAATAATACGAGATATTTTTGCATTTACATTAACTTATGTCCATAAATAACGAACTTTAACAATGAACAAAATCCATAATCCTGATAATGCTTAGAAAACTGGAAAGATACCTTTACCTTGAAAAGACAGGATAAAGAAGACAGCATAGAAATTTAGGGAAATTGCACTTTTGGAAAAATTATATTAACGTTTATTAGCTGCTACAGCTTTGAAATGTGATGATTTAAAGAAAGAAGTAGACTTGATTTCTAAAAGGTAATGTGTTGGCTGAAAGAGAAGAGAATCTTGTTGAGACCTAAAGTGTTCTTTTAAGGATATATTTCAATGTCATTTCAAAAAATAAACACATTTCCCATAACAAAACAGTGAGGTTAATGGAATAATGCAGGTGAAAGCTTTTTGGCCCGAAGGAGTTCCATCCTTTGGAACAGTTTTATTGTTGAACACACCATGACCCAGGCCTGTGAGTGCCAGCACAGTGGCTGTTTTTACAAGCTCTGGTACAATATTTACAGTAGTTCTGGCCTTAGCACTAGGCAAGGATCATTCTTTTTGTATCTTCCTGATTGCTTCCTCTACAGAAATGGGATAATCTCTCCTCTTCTAAACTGGAAAGTAGTTTTTTCCCTCAATAAAACTAGTTTCTTCTCCAGGTTGAGCTTTTCCAACTCTTAGAGGTCTAAAATGAATGATAGGAAACATACTATATTTAAATCTATTTTTATTTAAGAGTTACCTAAGGAGATTTATCTAATTAAATAGGAATTTCCTAAGAGATGCCAAAATAAACAATCAACAAGTTTTCTTTAAAGATCATATATATTATATAAAAAGATCCACCTAAGAGTTAAAATATAAGTAGGTATACAATTTAACTATTTGAAGATAATTTTTCTTCTTACCACTGAAGCAATAAGCAGGTAGTAGTACAATTTGGGGAAAACAGTATTTCTGGCTTTTGTTTGTTTTATTTTAATTTGTGATATTCATGAGATCTTTTGTGAAGCCTTTGGGTAGATAGTAAAATTCATGGGTTTTTAACTTTGTATTGACTCGTATTTTTGTAGGTTTTAAATTTTTCTTCTGGCTTTAATTTATACTATCTTCTTTTACTTCTTCATTTAGAAATAATGTATTTTTCTCAGGATTGCAATCTCAGTGCAGTCCTCTACTTTTTTATTTGTTGGACGTTCTCTTAGACGTCTACATTTTTGTCTAGTTAGTACATTTCTAGTTTTTTATACAATTGATAAGAACTCTTTAATCTTATGAATTCTTTATATTTTCTCTTTGGAGACAAGATTTATAGGGATTTCCTTGGGCTTAAACTAGAAAGAAAAACGAATTTGCATATGAAATGTTGAAGGCTTTGTTACAAAGTGGGTTAACATTATATGTATGTTTGAAATAAACTACTTCAACCAGAGCATCTAGCTGTTAACCTCCAGATTAATATCTATCATAAAATATGTGCATGCTTCCAACACATGGCATTGCCTCCTATTACTGCATGTCCAGGAGAAATTGTTTTGTCTTGTAGCAAAAGGCATTAGCTCTTTGCACATTTTTTTTTTTTTTTTTTAATGACAGCTATCCAAAAATCAAGCTGAACCCCTGTATGTCAGGACAGAAAAGGACAATTTTTAGACAGGTCTAATATCCAGTTGTACCTTTCAGTCATTTAGAGAGAAGGCTTAGACCCCTGAAGCCCAAAGTCACAGGTTTTTTAGGATTATGGTGGTATATACCTCCAGTTTATAGAAAAACAATGCGTTGTAGAAAATCCAAGTTAAATTAGGACTAAAATCCAAGTTAAATCTAGAACTAAAGTTTTACTGCCCCAAATACTTCTAAACTCTAGGTTACTGCTCTGTTGTCCATTTCATCAGTTGCAGAATATTCAAGTTAGTCTTTCAGTGCTAACAAGAACATAAAAATGCATTATGTCTAAAAGCAGAACGTGATTGCCAAGCCAGATCTGCGCATTACCTGAGAGTTTGGGGGGCCACCCAAGCAGCATCTACTTGTTTGCTACTGACCTTCAGTTAGACTTGCTCAAGAATTGTTACAATGTAATAACATACACCCTTATGTACTCTTAAGTTTATTGAAAACACACAGCAAATTTGCACACACACACACATACACACCAGCACGCACCTACTCTAGAGCCTAGAATTTTAAGAGTCAGAACTTTTTATTTGCTTCTGGAAGGTTGACCCTGTATTTCCTCAGCATGCTAATTAGAAACTCTATAAACAATTCAAAACCAGCTTCTTAAAATTCTGTTTTACAAAAATTGATGTTAAATATTGTCCTCAGAGAGTTCTCCTCTGACTTTTCAAATTGTGTTTTTCTCCCTTCATGGGATAAACAGTTAGGGTTTCTTTTTGTTTGTTTTTTATCTCTCATTGTAAAAAATTCTATCTTAAAAGCTGATTTATTATTTGTTCCTTAGCATGGATGACATGGGAACAAACATGATATTTCATCAGTCTTGTTTTTATTTAAGTTGAAAGGTTATATATTTCTACTGTCTACTGCAATACTGCTAAATATTTTTATAGTGCTTGTAAATCTTATGACATTATTTTTTTAGTTTGTATTTAAGGCATTTACTCAAAAGGGACCATGTGCCTCAGTTCATGTCACTCTATCATCAGTGTGTATGGTCACTCTATTTTCTAATACTTTTAAGATTGGTTTTGGCCCCGATGTTCCTCTGCCAGATTTATTTCCTTTATTTTCCCCTATATAGCACCATTTGGGCCATTTAATAAGTAATTTCCCAACTCACCTTTCATAGTTATTTTAAACATATGTATATATTTGAAATACCAAATTGTTTTGTATTTTCTAATTTTTGCAAAAGTAGTATCGACTAAAAATCACATCCTATTATTTTTTCTACACAAAATTATTGTTTTAAAATTTGTGTTGCTTCATAGAAATTATTGCTTCTGGCCACTGTCTAATATTCCACCATATGTTAATACCATGTTTTGCTTATCCATTACCCTGGTGATGCATACTTAGGCTATTTTCAACACTTTATGTCCACCATAAAGCATTAATACACTCTTTCCACCTGTCCCCTTGAGTAACAGTGCAGAGTAACAGTGCAGCCGTGGAATGCCTGAGGTAGAAGTCATATATATGCCTTATTTCACAGATTCCTCCCCAGAATAGCTGTACCATTTTCCCCTCACCAGCAATACTTGGAATTTCTCTCTTGCCATATCCTTTGTCACCACATGCTGTTAATCTGCATTTTTAAAAATTAATTAATTTATCTTTGGCTGCATTGGGTCTTCGTTGCTACACTCAGGCTCTCTCTAGTTGCAGTGAGCGGGGTCTACTCTTCGTTGCGGTGCACAGGCTTCTCATTGCAGTGGCTTCTTTTGTTGCGGAGCACAGGCTCTAGGCGCGTGGGCTCAGTAGTTGTGGCTCCCAGGCTCTAGAGCACAGGCTCAGTAGTTGTGATGCACAGGCGTAGTTGCTCCACGGCATAATTTGCATTTTAACTTCTGGAAATTTGGCATGTGTGGATTCATATGAAGTAAGGTGCTTTAATTCTGCATTGCTCTGATTCTAGAAAAGTTAGGTCTTCATATAGTTTCTTGCTCTTCATGTTTTCCATTGTATGAATTGCCTATCATGACCTTCGCTCATTTTCCTATTGAGTATTCTGTGTCTTTAAAGATGTAGAAGTTTTTGTATTCAGATGTTGAGTCCTTTATTGGGTATTAGATAATGTATATGTCTTCTACCCATCAACTGTTTTTCAGTCTGACTTTAGTATCCTTTATTGTACATAAAATTCTAATTTTTTATTAAAGTATAATTGATTTACAATATTATGTTAATTTCAGGTGTACAACATGGTGATTCAATATTTTTATAGATTATGCTCCATTGAAAGTTACTATAAAATATTGGCTATATTCCCCATGCCCTACAATATATCCTTGTATCTCATTTATTTTATACATAGTTGTCTGCACTTCCTAATTCCCAGTCTGTATCTTGCCCCTCTCGCTTCCCTCTCCCCACTGGTAACCACTAGATTGTTTTCTATATCTGTGAATCTGTTTCTGTTTTGTTGTATCCATTCATTTGTCTTATTTTTTAGATTCTACTTATAAGTGATATCATTACAGTATTTGTCTTTGTCTGACTTATTTCACTAAGCATAATACCCTCCAGGTCCATCTATGTTGTTGCAAATGGCAAAATTTAATCATTTTTTATGGCTGAGCAGTGTTCCATTGTGTATATATGGCACGTATTCTTTATTCATTCATCTGTTGATGGACACTTAGGTTGCTTCCATATCTTGGCTATTGTAAACAATGCTGTTATAAACACTGGATGTGGGTGCATGCATCTTTTCAAATTAGTGTTTCTGTTTTCTTCAGTATATACTCAGGAGTGGAATTACTGGATTATATGGTTGTTCTGTTTTGTTTTTGTTTTTATTAACATCTTTATTGGAGTATAGTTGCTTTACAATGGTGTGTTAGTTTCTGCTTTATAACAAAGTGAATCAGCTATACATATACATATGTCCCCATATCTTCTTCCTCTTGTGTCTCCCTCCCACCCTCCCTATCCCACCCCTCTAGTGGCTATATCAGTTAACATTCCCACCAACAGTGTACCAGGGTTCCCTTTTCTCCACATCCTCGCCAAGGCTTGTTAATTTTGTTCTTTTTTATGATAGCCATTCTGACATGTGTGAGGTGATCTCTCATTGTGGTTTTGATTTGCATTTCCCTGATGGCTAGTGAAGATGAGCATCTTTTCATGTGCCTGTTGGCCATCTGTATGTTTATTTGGAAAAATGTCTATTCAGCTCTTCTGCCCATTTTTTTAAATCAGATTTTTTATATAATAAATTTATAATTTTAATATAGTTAAATTCATCATTTTTGCTTCATACAATGTATGCTTCTTTATTTTTCAAAGATCTGTTTCATCTCTTACCCTGAAATCACAAATATATTACCTTGCAATTTCTTTTATTCTCTCTAGATTTTATTTTTCACATTTAGATATTAAAACTATTGTATTTTAGTTTTGTACATTAGGTGGAATTATATAACATAATGGTTAATAGAATGATTTCTGTGGGGTTTAAGTTCCAGCTCCACCATGTACTTCTTAGGCTAGTCATTTTATCTCTCATACCTCCATTTTTCCACCTGTAAAATGAGGATAATAGTTTATGCCTTGTGGATTTTTTTGTGAAGATTAGGTGAGCTATATAGGACTGGGTACAACATAAGTGATATCACTAGGTTAAGATCCAGTCTCATATCTCTTTTTAAAATGAGACTGTTTCCCCAAAAGCTGTAATTCAACTTCCTCCATTGGACTATGATTCCATCTCTTTCATGTGCCAACTTCCTATCTGTATATAGCTCTATTTCTAGGCCACTTGTTTGATTTGTTTTCTTGTTTGCCGTTTCTTCCAAGGGCATCACACAGTTCTTATCTATCATGACTTCCCAATATATCTTAATGTGTAGGGCACATTCTCCATTTTTCAAAACTACCTTAGCTGTATGGAGAACTTTATTCTTCCAGATACATTTTATTTTATTTTAATGTTTTTTTTTTTGCTGTACGCGGGCCTCTCACTGTTGTGGCCTCTCCCATTGCGGAGCACTGGCTCCGGACGCACAGGCTCAGCGGCCATGGCTCACGGGCCCAGCCGCTCCGCGGCATGTGGGATCTTCCCGGACCGGGGCACGAACCCGTGGTCCCTGCATCGGCAGGCAGGCTCTCAACCACTGCGCCACCAGGGAAGCCCTATTTTAATGTTTTTATAGGAGATAGAGCAATCTGCTCTTAGGGGTGGGGCAGGAGGCTACTCTTTGTTGTGGTGCACAGGCTTCTCATTGCAGTGGCTTCCCTTGTTGCGGAGCACAGGCTCCAGGCTCGTGGGCTTCAGTAGTTGTGGCTCGTGGGCTCTAGAGTGCAGGCTCAGCAGTTGTGGTGCACCAGCTTAGTTGCTCCGTGGCATGTGAGATCTTCCTGGACTAGGGATTGAACCCATGTTCCCTCCATTGGCAGGCGGATTCTCAACAACTGCACCACCAGGGAAGTCCCCCAGATACATTTTAGAATCACTTTTTTATGCTGTCCCTCAAAAAAAAAGAGCTTGGCCTTTTATTACAGTTGCACTTAATTTTATAGATGAATATAAGGACATTTATATTATTATAGTAAGTCATCTCATCCATACCTGTGATATATATTTCTTTTACTCATGAGTCCGCTAATAAAATTTTCATTATGAAGATTTTCTGCATAATTTATTAGGTGAAACCCCATACTCTCTATAGGTTTTGTTACTATGGTAAATTCATCTTGTATTGTATCTAGATATTGATGCTATGGAGGAACACAATTGATTTTGGTGTATTAATTTTTTTCCAGCCCCTATGTTGAGCTTTTTTCTTAGATTTAATAGCTTATTGATTTTCCTGTGTTTCCAATGAAATACATAATCAAAACAATCTATAAATATGACATTCTTATCTATATTCTTCTAAACCTTCTCTCTCTTTCTATTTCTCTCAATACACAGCTCCAAAAAGGTCGGTTCCAATAGACCAGTAATGTTAGAAATCTTTATCTCAATTCTCTCCTTAAAGGAAATGCTAATTTTTAAAAAAAAATTAGTAGTATAATAATTTTTGTTAGTGTATACATGTGCCATGTATTTTTGGTATATAGCCTTTATCAAGGAAAGATAGTTATTATTTGGATCTAGTTTTATAAAATTTACCCTACCCAATAGATTTTGAACCTCATGGGATGCTTTTTATCTCTTCTATCTAAAAAGAATGATGATATGATTTTCTCCTTTTATTTAACTAATACAGTGAATCACATGATTTGACTGGCTGATACTGAACCAACCTTGCATTCTCAAGGATAAACGCACTTGACCAAGTCGTATTATAGTATAGATTAGCTTTTGCTGTATTACAAACCACCTCAAAACTTAGTGGCTTAGGGAGATCAGCTTGGTGCTTTGTGACCACCTAGAGGGGTGGGATAGGGAGGGTGGGAGGGAGGGAGACACAAGAGGGAAGAGTTGTGGGAACATATATATATATGTATAACTGATCCACTTTGTTATAAAGCAGAAACTAACATACCATTGTAAAGAAATTATACTCCCATAAAGATATAAAAAACAAAACAACAACAAAAAAAACTTAGTGGCTTAAAATAGCAATTACTTGGCAATTTGGGACTGGATTCATCTGGGTAGTGTTTTACTTTTGGTTTTATCTGGGCTCCTTCATGCAGTTTTAGTCAACTGATGGATCAGCTGAGTGAGAGCTGGTCTGAGACAGCCTCACTCACAGGTTTGGTGGTTGGCATGGACAGTGGGAGCACCTGGTCCACTTGTCTTCAGAACCTAGTGGGCTAGTCCTCGGCAACTGAGCCATCAAGCTCTTTTGCTATTCTCTCATCATGTGGGTTGAGTATGCCAAAGCCCAGTCCTGCTGAAGTGGTGGCTCAGGAATGAGGGTGTCAGAAGGGGATTGTACCATAATTTTTGAAACATCCTATCACAATGTTTTTAATATACCTTAAAACTCTGTGGAATAATAGTGTATTTAGGTTTTTGACTTATATTTTTAATAAGGAAAATTTGATTGTAATGTTTTTTTATATTGCCCCTGTTTGGTATAATATTCTTCTTGCACCTCTAGCCCCATTATTCTAGCTTGGGGTACTTAAAATGTATTGAAGGGGATAGAAATGAGTATTGCATCTTAAATAAAATAGTCTTGGACAAGTGGTTCCCACTTATCACTGAGGTTGTTCAACAGGCTGCACTCTCACAGTGGACTATTGAACCCTTATGCACACCAAGCATTACATCTCACTTATACCTTACTAGCATTCTTGTGCTGGTTCCTTGATTTTAATTTAAAAAGTAATAAGTCCTTGAAAAATTACAAAGTAAGAAGCAAAAACCCTCCATCACCCTAGTCTCTTTCCCTCACAGGGGAAGCAACTATAAAGTTAAGATGTCAATTTAAAAATATTTACAAGATGAAAATGATTCTTAAAAGACCTTGGGGGCATTTAATCATTGAAGGGTATGCTGAAGAAGGTAAGTGACAGTTTGACCTCCAATCCAGAGACTGTTGGCAATAAGTGTAAACAGTGCTCTAACAACATGGCCTAATAGAACTGTAGAACTAAAGAAAAAGCTAGGATTAGGATTATTGGGCCCAAATTCACATTGTTCCTAATGAAGAACCTTAAAATCATGAAATATTGACTGATCTCTAATTCTAAGTCATTCCAGAATGCTATTTTCTATGTCGAGGAGTGGAGTTTGAGAGAGAAATAAGAAGGAATAAAGTCCAATTTGGTTTTAAGGAATCATGGAGAAATGAAGATAATTTCTTTCATAATTTCCCTGTAGATAGAGCTCTTCTATGACTGACTGTTTCACTAAAGCAGGGAAATACAGGGTGTTATCCAGAAAATCATATCAGTTTACTTCAAGTCAGTCCTCTTCTGGGCAAACACATCTTTAACTTCATTTGTATTATATAGTATTTTAAATTATGAATTGTTTTGTCTTCTCAGGTCAGTTTCTTTTAGCCACGTGGGTTTGTTCTCTGTTTATTCCTTCCTCCTTCCCTCTCTTCCTTCTTCTCTCCTGTACTCCCTTTTTTATTAGTGAATTGGAAAGACGATTTCCTTATATATGCTAAACTATGCAATAGCAAACCCCCAAAATATAACTAACGTTTTATGAAGAAGACAATAACGAAAAAAATTATAGTGGAAAAATCTTAGGAAACTGGAAGGAATTTGGGGGTCTTTCTGTCTCGAAGTAGATTTGGAATGTGAATTTCAGGTTCTCTTTTTTAATGCAGGGTTGCTTGTTGAGCCTTTATTTTGTTTCCAAGAAAACAATCAGCTTACGTATTTTTTTTAACAAGGTTTTCTTCACCTTTGGAAATTAGTAATGATTAAGAAGAATATTATATAGTTAAGTGATGTCTAACTTTTTTCCTCATGGGTTCACCGTACTTCAGGTTATAGCCCTGATCTGTTTAATCCTCCAACAATCCTGAGAGGGAGCAAAGGGGCAGATGTTCTTTCCTCATTTCACAGATGAGAAAACTGAGGTTCAAAGATTCAAAGTGAGGTTAAGTGCTTCTGCCAAGGTCATTCTCTGAGGTGAAGCCGGAGCCAGGAATAGCACCTCATCCTCTTGTTTTCTCTCATGTGATTCTCCATCCACTGACCCACTCTGACTATAAAAACACACTGTACCAGGCCTCACACAGTCCCTGAAACGTCCTTTTAGTAGGACACTATGGTAGTGACAAGATTGAACAGATGTAAAGAATGCTGTAAAAAAGGACCTGTCTTTTTTGTTGACTCCATCCCATAAACTTCCACAGCCACACTGCATGAGAAACATGAGACATCCATTACGATCATATTCCCATTAGTTCCCAAAATCTAGCTAGAACTAGATTTTGCAGAAATTGAAGACACATCTTGTGGCCTGACTGCTGAAAATGAGTGTCTCAGGAGTCAGAGAGGCATTGCTGCTCAACGAAGTCAAGCATGCCCTTTGCTAATTGTCTCTCCTCCATTTCTGAGGGAATTTAAATTCATGATCGGCACCATATATTATACTTCAATACTATTCACCATCCATCTTGTACGTATTTGCAGGAAAGAATGTTGCCCAAGTCATTATATCCCGCCATGATTCACAGTCGTATGACCTTAGGTGGCAGCTCACCAGGAGCTTACCGGTGCCTTAAATCATCCCTGTTGTGGACATACAAGAGCGTGACCTCCGACTTCCCAAGCTGTCTCTTCATGAAATGAAAATGGAACTGCGAGTTTAGGGGAAAGTTTTGAAAGTGTCTGGCTCTTGCAGTCATCTAATGAGGTCCTCATTTCTAGCTGCTAAGCATGCCCTTTAATTGGTGGTCACTCGAAAATCAATGATAATATAACTGTCCAACTCTTTGGAGCTATTTTTCTCTCTGCTTTCTATCCTGCAAGTGCACGATAAAAGAAGCCACCCATTCAGCCATTATCTTGTGTCACTTACTATTCAGAGATCAGTCTTCCTTTATGTGCTCTTTCAGGAAAGACCTGGGTTGTATTTTTCACTTGCATTTCAGGCAGAGAGTAGAGTCCTTGGCACAGATTAAGTCCTTAAAAATGTTAGATGGGTGGATGGGTGGGCAGTGGATTGCAGCGCATGAGCAACTATAGTAACATTGTGATTTTTTACTGTACATGACAAGGAAATGACCTCAGTTGGGGAAATAAATGCCTAGCACATATGTCACCACTTTCCCCTTCCATCTTCATTACAGTCCTTACTAATCTATTATGACATTTTTTCCCATTGGGTCTAGACATGACCTCAGGATCCTTGTAGAATATAAACAGTCCTGTGCAATGTAAACCTTGTATAATGTAAACAATGCTTTACTGTTTGATTTGAGTTGGGACACGAGAAGAATCCTATTTTCCGTCCATAACATAGACGTTGGGAATAATAGCTAATGCTTATGTAAACATATAGATTCATAGGATAGAAAAAATAATTTTTAAGAAATGACCTAGTACAGACTCGGGGGAAAATATATGTTAACTTGATTATAGAAATTTGGTTCAGCCACTCAGCTTCAACCTTCAAAAATCATGTCACTTTTAATTTTAAACCAACATATGAATCCAAGGTATAGCAAAATAAACCATAAACCTTGCAGAACAGGGCCCTTCTAGATACGATCTCGTTAGGACCTGATCCTCCATGGTTGTATCTACATAGAGGGGTAATGCCAGGTCCCCTACTGGGAAGTTGAATTGGAGGAAGAGATAGACATAGAGGTACTATGGATAATTCTAGACTGACATGGTCATCAAGAAGTCCTATGAAAAATAATTTCTGGTGAGTATAGAGTAAATCAGCAATGAGAAATGGAGAGGATTGGAATTAAGTAGACTCATCACTAGTCCGTGGTTATTACCGGTGTACCAGTTTAGCAATGAATTACTCAAGGTAATTGGTGCTAGGTAGTCTAACAAACACTCCTGAAAGCCAAGTGTCTTAAGTTAATAAATGTTTATTTCTCTTGTCAGAGACCAGTGTGAATTAGGTGGTTCATTCTTAGCAGATTGCTTTCAAGTAGTGAATCAGGAACCCATGCCCCCTCCACCTTGAGGTGTTGTCTTAAATGCATGACTACCTAAACTACAGCAGAAGGGAACATGGGCAATCATGCATAATATCTCCTGGCTAGGCCTGAAAGTGGTAGACCCATACCCTTTCAACAAGAATGCAAAAACTTGACCTCTGCCTGGCTCCAAGGGAGGTTAGAAAAGGTCATTGTTCTGTGTGTCCAGGAAGAGGAGAATGAAATGCATCTCACTGTCTCGTCCATAGCTGAAGGCAGGTAATCTGTGAGAGAGAGCAATGTTTGCAGATGGTGATACATGAAGATTGAGGAAGATTGATTTCTCAATCATTGAGGAGTACTGTTCCATCTAACTGAGTTCTGAATGGTAATAAAGTCATCCACTGAAAACTCACCAATCTAGTTTTACGGTCATTCTAATTAGTCAGACAGCCTTCTGATTGTTTAGTGCCTTCACTTGAAGTTTGTGTTCAAGATATTATGAATTATAGTCTTACCGTTAATTTAGCAGACCCACAAATATTTACATCTACCAAGCACCATGCTGGCAACTGCAGCTTACCAGTACTTCTTTCCTGGGCCCTGGATAATTTCCAGTAGTTGGTATCAGGATCTAGGCTATCCACTTGATGTGGACACTAGTCCCCTTGTAGCCCTCTCACAGGAGCCTTTAACCATTCGTGGCCAAAAACAAAGGAAATGGGCAAGAGTTACTGCTCTGCTTATCAGAAAGTGTCTCCTAAAGTCTTGTCTCCTAAATCATTTTTCTGGCCCCTTTATAGTAATTCTTTCTTTATTCACATTTCTTGGCCTACTGAACGCTATAATCAAATCCTCCTTCAATTTTCTTTATTCTGAAGTATATAAAACTACATTTTCTTCAGCCTTTTTTTAAAAAAATGATAATTATCTTGTTTATTTGTATTTGGAAAATCTAATGAGATCACATATTTAAAAATCACATACTATCAAAAGATAAATAGTAGTAGTAATTCCTTCTGGAATATTTTTGCCCCTCATCCAACCAACGTTAGGTCCCTTACCCCCTTTCTTAGCAACTTTTATTAATTTCTTATGTGTCTATCAGAAGTTTTTTGTGGCAGAGGTACATGTGTATGTTTCAGAGGTTACTGTTGTCATGAATTCACAGAAGCCAGAGCCTGGAAAGCATTAAGTGGTCCTGAGCACCCCATTTCCAATGAGAGAGCGTAGCAGTGCTCAAATGGCTGGGTGTCCTATAATTCAACTCAGTTCTGGCACTATCTACCTGTAGATAGCATCAGATCTCACATGTGAAGGGCTCAGTCCAGCAGGAATGCACACACACACTTCAGGTGCCAGTCACCAAGTATATGTTGTCACCTGTGCTTCTGACCCTTGTACCACAGATCAGAGGTTCCAACGACCCCCTTCTTAGCTTTAATTAATTTGCTCAAGTGACTCAGAACTCAAAGAAATATTCTATTAACTAGATTAGCCGGTGTATTATAAAATGATAAAACTCAGCAACAGCCAGATAGAAAACATGTATAGGATGAGGTATGGGGAGAAAGCATGGAAGCCCACTCTCCCCAAATCTCCATGTGCTCACCAACTGGGAAGCTCCCTGAACCCTGTCCTTGGGGGTTTATGGAGGCTTCAGTACACAGGTGTGACTGAATAACTCATTGGCCATGGGCGATTGAGCTCAATCTTGAGTGGCTCTTCCCTGCCCTGAGGGCAAGGGGGTGGGACTGAAAGTTCCAACCTCTAATCACAGTGTTGGCTCCACAGGCTGTCTGCTCCCATCCTTAGGTGCTTTCCAAAGATCACCGTGTTAACATAACAAAAGACACCATTATCATCTCATCACTTAGGAAATCCCAAGGGTTTTAGAAACTCTGTGGCAGAAACTGGGACAGAGACCAAAAATATAATTCTTATTACTCCTAAATCACAGTTATCTAGGTAAATGTTTGTATCACCCCAAACAGGCAGTAGTCACGGGGGAAAATAAGTTAATTGCCAGTCTTTTCTATTAATTTTTAAAAATCAGATTTAAGAAGAGAATTTTTTTAATGGCCAGTGAAAATGTCTCTTACTTTAGCTCTTGCCTTTTTCTACTTATTATTTATTTTTTCAATTTTTAGTTTAGTTTTGAAAAGTGTCTTTAGGTTATTTTAAGGTTAGAACCGAACCTTCCAGGGTTAAAAAAATATTGCGTCTCTTGAAAGAGATTATTTTAGACTTAGTGAAATGGATTTGATGCTAGAGAACATGTGACATCATACATTTGACCTTTTTGAAATGATTTACATTATATCAGCTACATTTTAAGTCCAGCAACTGTAACCAAAAAAAAGGAAAAAAAACCCCTACTAATTAAGGCAACTTTGCAGATTGATGGCATTAGATTATCAATTAAGATCTCAGTTTTAAACCAGATTTTTCCTCTAAATAGTGATCCAAAGAACACTAGTTTTACGGTCATTCTAATTAGTCAGACAGCCTTCTGATTGTTTAGTGCCTTCACTTGAAGTTTGTTAAATATTTTGAATAGCACCTATGCTCCCATGGGACATTAGTGAATGTGAAGTCAACAAAAAAGAAAAAAAGTAAGAAAAAGGATTTTGTAGTAGAATAAGCTTGAGAAATCCTGGGTTCAGTAAATTTAAACATGTTTCGTGACTGGAGGACTTTTGTGCTCTGTGCTATAATGTGCTCTGTGAATTTCACTGTTAAGTAGAGTTTGGTCTGAAGTGTTTTTAAACTTTATTTGGCTCTACAACCCTTTGTCAGTGGAACATTTTAAAGGACGCTTTGTTTCTAGCAACTTTGGAAAATGCTGTTCTGGTCTCAGTTAAGCCCTTGAAATCTTAGCATTTGGAAGGAGATCCACACACAAGCTCATCCAATTTCTGGTACAGAAATCCACCATGTATCCATGCTATAGGCTCACTCAGCTGTGGATGAGTATTTTGATAACAAAATGCTCACTACCCATAAATCAGCTGATTCTATAGTCGGAATACTGGTCTGTTAGGAGGCTTTAACTTTTTAAGTGCCTTTTACTATTAGAAAATTTTAAGTTTTAAAATTTTGTCTATTGGACCTAGATCTGATCTCTGGATTAAGATAAGTCCTACTCAAGTAAAAGAATCCTTATTTTTCAAGGATGATTTGTGCATGAAAAAAAAAATCCATATACTTCAAATCATCTGTAAATAGTGACTGAAGAGTAATTGAAAATACATTTGAAAATAATTTTCATTTGAAATTTATGTCAAAATATGTTATTATATAAATGAATCTGTGGGGCCTTTAGGGACTTTCCACCCCCTCACTTGTTCCCGTAAACCAATTCTTCTCCCTATCGTGCGCCACTCCTTCTCCCTATCGAAACCAATTCTTCTCCCTATCGTGCGCCACTCCTTCTCCCTATCGAAACCAATTCTTGGAGTTTTTCAGTTGACGGGGACTTGCCAGACAGCGGGTAATTTTCCAGTTGCCCGTAACAGGTATACGCCCTAACCGCCACAATGAACAGACAACTATAACGGCCAGAAGGTGGGACAAAAGTTCCTAAGCCAATGAATTCAAAAGTCACCACATTTACCCAATCATTGTGAGAATATACCCGCCCTATGAGTAAATAAACCTATAAAAAGTATGTGATTCCGCTTTTAGGGGTTCCCCATCGGCCTCCTGCGTGAGGTTCAGGGAACCCCGGTGCATCGGCTCCTAATAAACCTCTTGCGTGTTGCAGCGGCTCTCGACTCTTGGCGGTTCTTGGGCGAGTTGGAATCCCTCGTAGACCGTTTGGGTCTAACATTTGGGGGCTCGTCCGGGATCCCCTCTCGCCCCCGGGTCACAAGAACATCGGGAGTCGGAGGTATCAGGTAGGCTCGAGCCCAATTGTCTGTTTGTTTGTCGTTTGTTTGTTGCTAGCCGCCATTAGAAAAAAGCCGTGCGAACCGGCTTGCTGTGGAATCTGTATTGGACTCCTGGCTAGGCAGACGTGCCGAAAGCTGGTGTCCACGGGCCCCGGGGGACGCCCTGGTGGTCCATCTGGAAGGAGAAACAAATTTTGTCTCCCCTTCATCTGGTTCTGGCAGGTTATATAAGCTGCCATCTGAATTTGAGTTGGTTTCGGGTTTAAGTTCGCGGCGGCTGGTTCTGGCAGGTTATATAAGCTGCCATCTGAATTTGAGTTGGTTTCGGGTTTAAGTTCGCGGCGGCTGGTTCTGGCAGGTTATATAAGCTGCCATCTGAATTTGAGTTGGTTTCGGGTTTAAGTTCGTGGCGGCAATATCAATGTGTGTCTTTTGAAATTTTATTGTTTTTCTGTACTATTATCTTTCTTTTGACGGACGACAATGGGACAAACTATGACGACTCCTCTTTCTCTTACCCTAAGCCACTGGACCGAAGTTAGGGCTAGGGCCCACAACCTTTCGGTAGAAGTAAGGAAAGGAAAATGGCAAACGCTGTGTACCTCTGAGTGGCCTACATTTCAGACAGGGTGGCCACCCGAAGGATCTTTTTTGTTAGATAAGGTTGGGCTAGTCAAGTCTAGGGTCTTTAACACAGGACCCCACGGACACCCAGACCAGATACCATATATCTTGGTCTGGGAAGATCTAGTTCTCTCCCCGCCTCCGTGGGTCCGGCCCTTTGTTTCCTCAACAGGCACGTCTGCATGCGCTCCAGCACAATCGGAGATATTGGCCCTGAAGAAAACCCCAGACACGGAAAAGTCATCTGCTGCCCCGGACCCGCCAAAGGCGATATATCCTGACCTGCAGTCTGATTTGCTTCTTCTAGATTCCCCACCTCCTTATCCTCCGGCCCTAAATCCCATGTCGCCCCTAGGACCCCCAGCTTCACAACCCTCCGCACCAGTAGGGCCACCTGTTATGGCGGAAAGGGGGGGTCCCTCGGCGGGCACCAGAAGCCGGAGGGCTGTTTCCCCGGATCCTACTGCTTTACCCCTTAGAGAATATGGCCCCCCCGATAACCACGGGAATAGGCCCCTTCAATACTGGCCCTTTTCCTCTGCAGATCTTTATAATTGGAAGATGCATAACCCTACTTTCTCTGAAAACCCACAGGCTCTTACTGCTCTAATAGAGTCTCTTGTCTTCTCCCACCAACCCACCTGGGATGATTGTCAACAGCTCCTCCAGACTCTCCTCACAACTGAGGAGAGGCAACGGGTTCTCCTGGAGGCTAGAAAGAATGTGTTAGGCGCCAATGGACAACCTACCCAGTTGCCTAATGAGATTGATGCCGGTTTTCCACTCGTCAGGCCGAATTGGGACTTTAATACCCTGGAAGGTAAGGAGCACCTGAAAATGTATCGCCAGGCTCTGGTGGCGGGTCTCCATGGAGCGGCCAGGCGCCCCACGAATTTGGCTAAGGTAAGAGAGGTAACTCAGGGGCCCCAGGAATCGCCAACCGTGTTCCTAGAACGCTTAATGGAGGCTTTTAGACGATTCACTCTTTATGATCCAACCTCTGAGGAACATAAGGCCACCATAGCAATGGCCTTTATTGACCAGGCGGCCCCTGATATTAGAAAGAAGTTACAAAGGCTGGATGGCCTACAAGGTTTCTCCCTTCAGGACTTAGTAAAAGAGGCAGATAAGGTATATAATAAGAGGGAGACAGAAGAAGAAAGAGAAGAAAGAAAGCAGAAGGAACAAGAGGCTCGTGAGGTAAGATGAGATAAGAGGCAAGAAAGACATTTGAGTAAGATACTGGCCACTGTAGTCAGAGGAGGAAACAGTAGAGACAGAAATAGACAGGAAGGGCGAACAACGGATAGAAGGCGGCCATTAGACAAGGACCAATGTGCCTACCGTAAAGAAAAAGGTCATAGGGCAAGAGAATGCCCTAAAAAAAGGAACGGGGGAAGGATCACTAAGCCTTTTCATCTGTACGTGGCCGAGAATAAAGGTATTGCAAAGGGAGTACTAACTCAGAAACTGGGCCCCTGGAATCGCCCGGTTGCGTACCTATCAAAGAAATTGGATCCTGTGGCAGCAGGATGGCCCGCCTGTTTAAAAATAATCGCCGCGGTGGCCGCTTTGGTCAAAGATGCTGACAAACTGACTTTGGGGCAGAACCTAACGATAACAGCCCCCCATGCATTAGAAAGTGTAATTCGCCAGCCACCCGACAGATGGCTAACAAATGCCAGGATGACTCATTACCAAGCCCTGCTGTTAAACTCAGATCGTATTAAGTTTACCTCAGCCACAGGACTCAACCCGGCCACCTTGCTACCCGACCCTGACCTGGAAAGCACTACCGTCATCCATGATTGTCAGGAAGTACTGGCTGCAGCACACCGTAGCAGACCAGACTTGATGGATCAGCCCCTCCCCAACGCCGACGTTACCTGGTTTACTGACAGAAGCAGTTTCCTAGAGAAAGGTAAGCGTCGGGCGGGAGCAGCCGTGGTAGACGGGAAAGAGGTCATCTGGGCAGCCACATTACCGCAAGGGACATCGGCCCAACGGGCTGAACTAATCGCCATGACTAGAGCATTGGAACTAGCAGAAAACAAAAAGGTAAACATCTATACGGACAGTAGATACGCATTTGCTACCGCCCAGGTCCATGGGGCCATTTACCAACAAAGAGGGTTGCTCACCTCGGCGGGCAAAGAAATTAAAAACAAAGAAGAAATAGTGGCACTGCTAGCTGCCCTCATGCTCCCCACTAAAGTCAGCATCATTCATTGCCCCGGACACCAGAAGGACAATACCCCGGTGACAAGAGACAACAACATGGCAGATAGGGTGGCACGAGAAGTGGCTCTATGGGAAATCATACTAGAACTATCAGATGAGAGTCCTGGGAAACCAAATGATAGGGGAACAAGTACCCCAGCCATAACTAAAGGAACATTATCTCCTCAACAAGCAAAATCCATGCTACAACAGATTCACAGATGGACACACTTGGGAACCAAAAAGATGATGTCCCTACTACACAAGACAGGTTATGATACCCCTGGACTAACTAAATTAGCTGAGCAGATTGCACGAGAGTGCATTCCATGCCAACAGGTAAACTCCCATAAAGGAAAACTTGAGGTCGGAAAAAGGCTCAGAGGAGACCGCCCAGGAGCCTATTGGGAGGTCGACTTCACTGAAATACGCCCTGGAAGGTACGGTAACAGGTATCTTCTAGTTTTTATAGATACCTTCTCAGGATGGGTAGAAGCTTTCCCGACGAAAAAGGAGACAGCTACTGTGGTGGCCAAAAAGATCTTAGAAGAAATTTTCCCCCGGTTCGGGGCACCAAAGGTAATAGGATCAGATAATGGTCCCGCCTTCGTCGCCCAGGTAAGTCAGGGTGTGGCCAAATACCTGGGGACTGATTGGAAATTACATTGTGCCTATAGACCCCAGAGTTCAGGACAGGTAGAGAGAATGAATAGAACTCTAAAAGAGACCCTAACTAAATTGTCCATAGAGACTGGCGGTACAGATTGGACGGTGCTCCTTCCCTTAGCCCTGTTCCGGGCTAGAAATACCCCCTCCCGCTATTATCTTACTCCATTTGAAATACTATACGGGGCCCCACCTCCTCTTTTTACGCTAAGGGAGAAATTAAGTCCTGACTGCCAGAATAACACTGACTTATGTGCTAGGCTGTTGGGACTCCAGTTGGTCCAAAAGGAGGTGTGGTCCCAGCTGGCAGAGGCTTACCGACCAGGAACACCAGCAGAGGCTCATCCCTTCCAAGTCGGAGATTCCGTGTACGTCCGTCGGCACCGAACCCAGACTCTAGAGCCTCGGTGGAAAGGACCATACATCGTCCTGCTCACCACCCCCACGGCTATAAAGGTAGACGGCATCGCTGCGTGGATCCACGCTTCACACGTGAAGGCCGCACCAGCATCTGCAACATCGGAATGGCGAGCCCAAAAGACCAGCAACCCGCTCAAGCTCAAGCTTCTGCGATCATCAGATTTATAACTTTAACTTTGTTACCCCTACTGACTGTGAGTAATTTTAGTCCTCACCTGCCCCAGCATTTAACCTGGCAGGTAATTTCCCAAACTGGAGATGTAATATGGTCTGTTAGCCATACTGCTGCTCCTTGGACCTGGTGGCCAAACCTTTTTCCTGATGTTTGTAAACTGGCCATAGGGGCTCCCGGTTGGGATTTAGAAGACTATTATGATCAACATAATGTTCCAAAAATTTTATCAACTAGAGCTGATTCCTCCGGAAAGGGTTGCAAAAACGGGATTCGGAGGACTGGGCTCAGAGCTCCTGCTTTCTACATATGCCCCGGGTTCCATCGCCACAGGTCCCTTAATTATAAATATGGAGGAACTGAAAACTTTTATTGCAAAAGCTGGGGATATGAAACCACAGGAGACACCTATTGGAAGCCCACCTCTGGCTGGGACTTTATTAAGGTGACAGCCAATTATACACACCCAACCAACCCCTTAACTTATAGGCCTGAATGTACTAAATGGTGCCATCCCCTTAAGATTTCTTTTAGTGAACCAGGAAAAAAAGATAAAAAACTGGATAAATGGCCATTCATGGGGAATCAGGTTTTATAAAGAAGGATATGATGATGGATTACTAATGACCATCAAACTAAAAATTGAAACCCCTACTCCAGTTCCTATAGGCCCCAACCCTGAGATAGGGCACTCTTTGCTACCTTTGGCCCCTCCCACAGCGTTACCAGAGATAAGAAAGCAAACTTTTGAGCCAAAAGAAATGACAATCAAGCCCAAGACCCCCTGGGACCGAATGCTCTCATTGGTCCAGGCGGCTTTTGAGGTTTTAAATGCCACAAACCCGGAGGCTACCAAATCATGTTGGCTTTGCTATGCTGCTCCTCCCCCTTATTATGATGCTATAGGATATAATTCTAATTATAATAATGTTAACACTCCAGATCAATGTCGATGGAAACAAGAAGAAAATAGTAAATTGACCCTGGCCTCAGTATTAGGAAACGGTACATGTGTAGGAACGCCCCCCTCGTCCCACCGACATCTTTGTGCCAATTTAAGCCTCCCACAGGGCTCAGGGTATCTCCTCCCTCCTCCGGATGGATGGTGGGCATGTAACACAGGATTGACCCCCTGCATTTCTTTAGAGGTCCTTAAAGCTTCAACCGATTTTTGTGTGTTAGTTCAGCTAGTCCCCAGACTCATTTATCATTCAGATTCATCCTTTCTAGATAAATATGAGGGCAGAAGAAGGTTTAAGAGGAAACCCATAACACTCACCCTGGCTGTACTCCTAGGACTAGGAATGGCAGCCGGGGTAAGAACAGGTGCAACAGCCCTCATTCAACAACCCCACTATTATGATGCCTTAAGACAAGCTGTAGATGTTGACCTCCGGGCGTTAGAAAGTTCCATAACTCAGTTAAAAGAATCCCTCACCTCGCTTTCAGAGGTGGTAATGCAAAACAGGAGGGGATTAGATCTGCTGTTCCTTAAGGAGGGCGAACTATGTGCTGCACTAAAAGAAGAATGCTGTTTTTATATTGATCATTCTGGGGCTATTACCAAAACTATGGACAAACTTAGGGAGCGCCTGGACAAAAGACAACAGGAAAGGAAAAATCAAAAAGGATGGTTTCAATCGTGGTTTGATAAATCTCCCTGGCTTACTACTTTAGTTTCCACCTTGTTAGGGCCCCTCATTATTTTATTGTTGCTCTTAACTTTTGGACCATGCATTCTGAATCGCCTGATAGCCTTTATTAGAGAACGCATTAGTACGGTACAAGTTTTAATGCTAAGGCAACAATACCAAAACTCGCAAAAAGAAACTGAAATTCCATGATTGAAATTAGTTACAAAAAAAAAAAGGGGGGAATGTGGGGCCTTTAGGGACTTTCCACCCCCTCACTTGTTCCCGTAAACCAATTCTTCTCCCTATCGTGCGCCACTCCTTCTCCCTATCGAAACCAATTCTTCTCCCTATCGTGCGCCACTCCTTCTCCCTATCGAAACCAATTCTTGGAGTTTTTCAGTTGACGGGGACTTGCCAGACAGCGGGTAATTTTCCAGTTGCCCGTAACAGGTATACGCCCTAACCGCCACAATGAACAGACAACTATAACGGCCAGAAGGTGGGACAAAAGTTCCTAAGCCAATGAATTCAAAAGTCACCACATTTACCCAATCATTGTGAGAATATACCCGCCCTATGAGTAAATAAACCTATAAAAAGTATGTGATTCCGCTTTTAGGGGTTCCCCATCGGCCTCCTGCGTGAGGTTCAGGGAACCCCGGTGCATCGGCTCCTAATAAACCTCTTGCGTGTTGCAGCGGCTCTCGACTCTTGGCGGTTCTTGGGCGAGTTGGAATCCCTCGTAGACCGTTTGGGTCTAACAAATCCAGTATATTTTCTCCTATAGCCAGTAAAATTTAGGTTAAATTTTAATTAAGCACAAGTGCTACAATTAAAAAAAAGAATTACATTCTGTTTCGAGTGATTATTTCAGCAAAACTGGTTTATGGGACAGTAAACTGTCCTTCACTGCATGTTCAATGTTAGCTCAAACAGGCTAATTCTGGTAAAAATTCAACAGTTTTCCAAGGCCTTCTCTTAATTATTTGATACTCAATTGTTTTTTCTTTTACTTCTATTGTATCTCTTTTTTAATTTGTTAACTGCACATCCTCATTTATCAGTGGCTTTGTATGTTTAACCCAGCAGATCTCTGGTATTATTTACAATGGCTTCATGATATTATATCTTTAAAATTCAGAATTTCACTTTAAAGTTGATTTGAATTTTACTTCTATTATACGGTATTATGTTTATGTTATGAATCCATCAGTGAGTAATTTTCTGAAACAGGATGAGCTGTGGGGCCTTTAGGGACTTTCCACCCCCTCACTTGTTCCCGTAAACCAATTCTTCTCCCTATCGTGCGCCACTCCTTCTCCCTATCGAAACCAATTCTTCTCCCTATCGTGCGCCACTCCTTCTCCCTATCGAAACCAATTCTTGGAGTTTTTCAGTTGACGGGGACTTGCCAGACAGCGGGTAATTTTCCAGTTGCCCGTAACAGGTATACGCCCTAACCGCCACAATGAACAGACAACTATAACGGCCAGAAGGTGGGACAAAAGTTCCTAAGCCAATGAATTCAAAAGTCACCACATTTACCCAATCATTGTGAGAATATACCCGCCCTATGAGTAAATAAACCTATAAAAAGTATGTGATTCCGCTTTTAGGGGTTCCCCATCGGCCTCCTGCGTGAGGTTCAGGGAACCCCGGTGCATCGGCTCCTAATAAACCTCTTGCGTGTTGCAGCGGCTCTCGACTCTTGGCGGTTCTTGGGCGAGTTGGAATCCCTCGTAGACCGTTTGGGTCTAACATCTGGGGGCTCGTCCGGGATCCCCACTCGCCCCCGGGTCACAAGAACATCGGGAGTCGGAGGTATCAGGTAGGCTCGAGCCCAATTGTCTGTTTGTTTGTCGTTTGTTTGTTGCTAGCCGCCATTAGGAAAAAGCCGTGCGAACCGGCTTGCTGTGGAATCTGTATTGGACTCCTGGCTAGGCAGACGTGCCGAAAGCTGGTGTCCACGGGCCCCGGGGGACGCCCTGGTGGTCCATCTGGAAGGAGAAACAAATTTTGTCTCCCCTTCATCTGGTTCTGGCAGGTTATATAAGCTGCCATCTGAATTTGAGTTGGTTTCGGGTTTAAGTTCGCGGCGGCTGGTTCTGGCAGGTTATATAAGCTGCCATCTGAATTTGAGTTGGTTTCGGGTTTAAGTTCGCGGCGGCAATATCAATGTGTGTCTTTTGAAATTTTATTGTTTTTCTGTACTATTATCTTTCTTTTGACGGACGACAATGGGACAAACTATGACGACTCCTCTTTCTCTTACCCTAAGCCACTGGACCGAAGTTAGGGCTAGGGCCCACAACCTTTCGGTAGAAGTAAGGAAAGGAAAATGGCAAACGCTGTGTACCTCTGAGTGGCCTACATTTCAGACAGGGTGGCCACCCGAAGGATCTTTTTTGTTAGATAAGGTTGGGCTAGTCAAGTCTAGGGTCTTTAACACAGGACCCCACGGACACCCAGACCAGATACCATATATCTTGGTCTGGGAAGATCTAGTTCTCTCCCCGCCTCCGTGGGTCCGGCCCTTTGTTTCCTCAACAGGCACGTCTCCATGCGCTCCAGCACAATCGGAGATATTGGCCCTGAAGAAAACCCCAGACACGGAAAAGTCATCTGCTGCCCCGGACCCGCCAAAGGCGATATATCCTGACCTGCAGTCTGATTTGCTTCTTCTAGATTCCCCACCTCCTTATCCTCCGGCCCTAAATCCCATGTCGCCCCTAGGACCCCCAGCTTCACAACCCTCCGCACCAGTAGGGCCACCTGTTATGGCGGAAAGGGGGGGTCCCTCGGCGGGCACCAGAAGCCAGAGGGCTGTTTCCCCAGATTCTACTGCTTTACCCCTTAGAGAATATGGCCCCCCCGATAACCACGGGAATAGACCCCTTCAATACTGGCCCTTTTCCTCTGCAGATCTTTATAATTGGAAGATGCATAACCCTACTTTCTCTGAAAACCCACAGGCTCTTACTGCTCTAATAGAGTCTCTTGTCTTCTCCCACCAACCCACCTGGGATGATTGTCAACAGCTCCTCCAGACTCTCCTCACAACTGAGGAGAGGCAACGGGTTCTCCTGGAGGCTAGAAAGAATGTGTTAGGCGCCAATGGACAACCTACCCAGTTGCCTAATGAGATTGATGCCGGTTTTCCACTCGTCAGGCCGAATTGGGACTTTAATACCCTGGAAGGTAAGGAGCACCTGAAAATGTATCGCCAGGCTCTGGTGGCGGGTCTCCATGGAGCGGCCAGGCGCCCCACGAATTTGGCTAAGGTAAGAGAGGTAACTCAGGGGCCCCAGGAATCGCCAACCTTGTTCCTAGAACGCTTAATGGAGGCTTTTAGACGATTCACTCCTTATGATCCAACCTCTGAGGAACATAAGGCCACCATAGCAATGGCCTTTATTGACCAGGCGGCCCCTGATATTAGAAAGAAGTTACGAAGGCTGGATGGCCTACAAGGTTTCTCCCTTCAGGACTTAGTAAAAGAGGCAGATAAGGTATATAATAAGAGGGAGACAGAAGAAGAAAGAGAAGAAAGAAAGCAGAAGGAACAAGAGGCTCGTGAGGTAAGATGAGATAAGAGGCAAGAAAGACATTTGAGTAAGATACTGGCCACTGTAGTCAGAGGAGGAAACAGTAGAGACAGAAATAGACAGGAAGGGCGAACAACGGATAGAAGGCGGCCATTAGACAAGGACCAATGTGCCTACTGTAAAGAAAAAGGTCATTGGGCAAGAGAATGCCCTAAAAAAAAGGAACGGGGGAAGGATCACTAAGCCTTTTCATCTGTACGTGGCCGAGAATAAAGGTATTGCAAAGGGAGTACTAACTCAGAAACTGGGCCCCTGGAATCGCCCGGTTGCGTACCTATCAAAGAAATTGGATCCTGTGGCAGCAGGATGGCCCGCCTGTTTAAAAATAATCGCCGCGGTGGCCGCTTTGGTCAAAGATGCTGACAAACTGACTTTGGGGCAGAACCTAACGATAACAGCCCCCCATGCATTAGAAAGTGTAATTCGCCAGCCACCCGACAGATGGCTAACAAATGCCAGGATGACTCATTACCAAGCCCTGCTGTTAAACTCAGATCGTATTAAGTTTACCTCAGCCACAGGACTCAACCCGGCCACCTTGCTACCCGACCCTGACCTGGAAAGCACTACCGTCATCCATGATTGTCAGGAAGTACTGGCTGCAGCACACCGTAGCAGACCAGACTTGATGGATCAGCCCCTCCCCAACGCCGACGTTACCTGGTTTACTGACGGAAGCAGTTTCCTAGAGGAAGGTAAGCGTCGGGCGGGAGCTGCCGTGGTAGACGGGAAAGAGGTCATCTGGGCAGCCGCATTACCGCAAGGGACATCGGCCCAACGGGCTGAACTAATCGCCATGACTAGAGCATTGGAACTAGCAGAAAACAAAAAGGTAAACATCTATACGGACAGTAGATACGCATTTGCTACCGCCCATGTCCATGGGGCCATTTACCAACAAAGAGGGTTGCTCACCTCGGCGGGCAAAGAAATTAAAAACAAAGAAGAAATAGTGGCACTGCTAGCTGCCCTCATGCTCCCCACTAAAGTCAGCATCATTCATTGCCCCGGACACCAGAAGGACAATACCCCGGTGACAAGAGGCAACAACATGGCAGATAGGGTGGCACGAGAAGTGGCTCTACGGGAAATCATACTAGAACTATCAGATGAGAGTCCTGGGAAACCAAATGATAGGGGAACAATTACCCCAGCCATAACTAAAGGAACATTATCTCCTCAACAAGCAAAATCCATGCTACAACAGATTCACAGATGGACACACTTGGGAACCAAGAAGATGGTATCCCTATTACATAAGACAGGTTATGATACCTCTGGATTAACCAAAATAGCTGAACAGATTGCACGAGAGTGCATTCCATGCCAACAGGTAAACTCCCATAAAGGAAAACTTGAGGTCGGAAAAAGGCTCAGAGGAGACCGCCCAGGAGCCTATTGGGAGGTCGACTTCACTGAAATATGCCCTGGAAGGTACGGTAACAGGTATCTTCTAGTTTTTATAGATACCTTCTCAGGATGGGTAGAAGCTTTCCCGACGAAGGAGACAGCTACTGTGGTGGCCAAAAAGATCTTAAAAGAAATTTTCCCCTGGTTCGGGGCACCAAAGGTAATAGGATCAGATAATGGTCCCGCCTTCGTCGCCCAGGTAAGTCAGGGTGTGGCCAAATACCTGGGGACTGATTGGAAATTACATTGTGCCTATAGACCCCAGAGTTCAGGACAGGTAGAGAGAATGAATAGAACTCTAAAAGAGACCCTAACTAAATTGTCCATAGAGACTGGCGGTACAGATTGGACGGTGCTCCTTCCCTTAGCCCTGTTCCGGGCTAGAAATACCCCCTCCCGCTATTATCTTACTCCATTTAAAATACTATACGGGGCCCCACCTCCTCTTTTTACGCTAAGGGAGAAATTAAGTCCTGACTGCCAGAATAACACTGACTTATGTGCTAGGCTGTTGGGACTCCAGTTGGTCCAAAAGGAGGTGTGGTCCCAGCTGGCAGAGGCTTACCGACCAGGAACACCAGCAGAGGCTCATCCCTTCCAAGTCGGAGATTCCGTGTACGTCCGTCGGCACCGAACCCAGACTCTAGAGCCTCGGTGGAAAGGACCATACATCGTCCTGCTCACCACCCCCACGGCTATAAAGGTAGACGGCATCGCTGCGTGGATCCACGCTTCACACGTGAAGGCCGCACCAGCATCTGCAACATCGGAATGGCGAGCCCAAAAGACCAGCAACCCGCTCAAGCTCAAGCTTCTGCGATCATCAGATTTATAACTTTAACTCTGTTACCCCTACTGACTGTGAGTAATTTTAGTCCTCACCTGCCCCAGCATTTAACCTGGCAGGTAATTTCCCAAACTGGAGATGTAATATGGTCTGTTAGCCATACTGCTGCTCCTTGGACCTGGTGGCCAAACCTTTTCCCCGATGTTTGTAAATTAGCCATAGGAGCTCCCAATTGGGACACAGCACACTCCCATGATCGTCAAAATGCCCCATCCATACCCGGTCGGGCCGGCCAATACGGCTGCCAAAACTCGGGTACGCGACAGAAACTTAGCAACCCTACCTTTTATGTATGCCCGGGATTTCATCGCCATAGGTCCCTAAATTATCAGTGTGGGGGAAAGGAACATTTTTATTGTAAAAGCTGGGGGTGTGAAACCACAGAAGACACCTATTGGAAGCCCACCTCTGGCTGGGACTTTATTAAGGTGACAGCCAATTATACACACCCAACCAACCCCTTAACTTATAGGCCTGAATGTACTAAATGGTGCCATCCCCTTAAGATCTCTTTTAGTAAACCAGGAAAAAAGGATAAAAACTGGATAAATGGCCATTCATGGGGAATCAGGTTTTATAAAGAAGGATATAATGATGGATTACTAATGACCATCAAACTAAAAATTAAAACCCCTACTCCAGTTCCTATAAGCCCCAACCCTGAGATAGGGCACTCTTCGCTACCTTTGGCCCCTCCCACAGCGTTACCAGAGATAAGAAACCAAACTTCTGAGCCAAAAGAAATAACAAGCCCAAGACCCCCCGGGACCAAATGCTCTCATTGGTCCAGGCGGCTTTTGAGGTTTTAAATGCCACAAACCCGGAGACTACCAAATCATGTTGGCTTTGCTATGCTGCTCCTCCCCCTTATTATGATGCTATAGGATATAATTCTAATTATAATAATGTTAACACTCCAGATCAATGTCGATGGAAACAAGAAGGAAATAGTAAATTGACCCTGGCCTCAGTATTAGAAAACGGTACATATGTAGGAACGCCCCCCTCGTCCCACCGACATCTTTGTGCCAATTTAAGCCTCCCACAGGGCTCAGGGTATCTCCTCCCTCCTCCGGATGGATGGTGGACATGTAACACAGGATTGACCCCCTGCATTTCTTTAGAGGTCCTTAAAGCTTCAACCGATTTTTGTATGTTAGTTCAGCTGGTCCCCAGACTCATTTATCATTCAGATTCATCCTTTCTAGATGAATATGAGGGCAGAGGAAGGTTTAAGAGGGAACCCATAACACTCACCCTGGCTGTACTCCTAGGACTAGGAATGGCAGCCGGGGTAGGAACAACAGCCCTCATCCAACAACTCCACTATTATGATGCCTTAAGGCAAGCTGTAGATGTTGACCTCCGGGCATTAAAAAGTTCCATAACTCAGTTAAAAGAATCCCTCACCTCGCTTTCAGAGGTGGTAATGCAAAACAGGAGGGGATTAGATCTGCTGTTCCTTAAGGAGGGCGAACTATGTGCTGCACTAAAAGAAGAATGCTGTTTTTATATTGATCATTCTGGGGCTATTACCAAAACTATGGACAAACTTAGGGAGCGCCTGGACAAAAGACAACAGGAAAGAAAAAATCAAAAAGGATGGTTTCAATCGTGGTTTGATAAATCTCCCTGGCTTACTACTTTAGTTTCCACCTTGTTAGGGCCCCTCATTATTTTATTGTTGCTCTTAACTTTTGGACCATGCATTCTGAATCGCCTGATAGCCTTTATTAGAGAACGCATTAGTACGGTACAAGTTTTAATGCTAAGGCAACAATACCAAAACTCGCAAAAAGAAACTGAAATTCCATGATTGAAATTAGTTACAAAAAAAAAAGGGGGGGAATGTGGGGCCTTTAGGGACTTTCCACCCCCTCACTTGTTCCCGTAAACCAATTCTTCTCCCTATCGTGCGCCACTCCTTCTCCCTATCGAAACCAATTCTTCTCCCTATCGTGCGCCACTCCTTCTCCCTATCGAAACCAATTCTTGGAGTTTTTCAGTTGACGGGGACTTGCCAGACAGCGGGTAATTTTCCAGTTGCCCGTAACAGGTATACGCCCTAACCGCCACAATGAACAGACAACTATAACGGCCAGAAGGTGGGACAAAAGTTCCTAAGCCAATGAATTCAAAAGTCACCACATTTACCCAATCATTGTGAGAATATACCCGCCCTATAAGTAAATAAACCTATAAAAAGTATGTGATTCCACTTTTAGGGGTTCCCCATCGGCCTCCTGCGTGAGGTTCAGGGAACCCCGGTACATCGGCTCCTAAGAAACCTCTTGCATGTTGCAGCGGCTCTCGACTCTTGGCGGTTCTTGGGCGAGTTGGAATCCCTCGTAGACCGTTTGGGTCTAACAGAGCAGTTTGCTGACTTAGAAGGGCTGGAATCTATAGACACCTTAAAATTAGGATGTAGATAACGAATAGTTGGATGACAAGAAACCCTGTTATATGAAAACAGGAATAATAATGAGTGTTCCAAATCTTATCTTTTCTGTTCTTACTTTTCTCCAAAGGTTAGTTCTAGAGTCCTTAATTCTCCATTCAGTATTAAATGATTGACTATTTGCAGCCTTCCCACCATTCTCCCCACTTCTAGGTCTGAGTTTGATAAACCTTTTGGTTTCATCCTTTCTTTGTGAAGTAGTGTTCCTAGTCAAGCCAGAAGGCTGTTCCATTAAAGGTTTAGCATTTTAGTGATTTTAGTAGTAAGGGTAAGGATAAGTGGTCTTCAGCCGTCACAGTCTTCCACCCAACCTTTCTTCATATGAATTTCCTGCAGTAGAAAAATTAGACAACCAGGCTGAATGATTGAGTCCCTGACTATGACTAGCAATGAACTACTCAGCCCTGGCTTCCTGGGGCATACCATCCTTCAAAAACAGCCTGCCAGATGGAATCTCAATCCCCTAGCTTGGCATTCAAGATACTCGTACTCTAATCCACCAAAATCCAGTTCCAGTAGTTCTCCCCACTTCTTTCATATAGCAAATATCCATTCACCCAACTGCATTCACTTATCTGGAGTACAAGTTCTTTTCCTTATATTCCAATATATCCCTATTTCATCTGCCTAGGAAGTCTTTCAACTTCTTCACAATCTTAAATCCTACATGGTCTTTACTTTCCTACCTTTACAACTTGACCTTAAGAAAATTTTTGCTTTCCAAGATCTATAAGTCAATCAATCAATAAACCATTAATAAGTTCATAGGCTGCTTCAATACAGTTCTCCTCAATACAAATATAGTTGTCAATCCTTAATAATAACAGCTTATATTTGATCACATAGAAATGTATTTTAACTCACATATTTGTTATCTAAAATGATAGTATAGCACTCTTCATTTTGTTGGTTATTTTCACATATTTTAATGTCAGTATCACCTCTTTGAAGACTTAAAGTATATGTTGTCCATTTTTTCAGTATTTTAGTATCCTGCCCTGTTTTACACTTAGTGGGTGTTCAATAAATGACTTCGACACTTCACAGAATGGAGAAAATTTTCCCAAATCCTACAAGCGTTGACCCTCTCTGACTTTGCACATCACTTGTTAATGGCAGCTGGGTAGTTGTGTTTGATAGAAATTCAAGAAAAAATGTCTACATGTTTCAAGACCAAAGCCACAGTCATATGAGGACCTTAGTCAGCATCATGAATATATTCTTAAACATATACAATGGAGAATTGCACTTTTATGGTTTTGTGATGAACCACATGTAAAACAGTCATTCACATTTTATTTATTTATTATTATTTTAAAATATCTTTATTGGAGTATAATTGCTTTACAATGGTGTGTTAGTTTCTGCTTTATAACAAAGTGAATCAGCTATACATATACATATATCCCCACATCTCCTCCCTCTTGCATCTCCCTCCCACCCTCCCTATCCCACCCCTCTAGGTGGTCACAAAGCACTGAGCTGATCTGCCTGTGCTATGTGGCTACTTCCCCACTAGCTGTCTGTTTTACATTTGGTAGTGTATATATGTCCATGCCACTCTCTCTTTGTCCCAGCTTACCCTTCCCCCTTCCTATGCCTCAAGTCCATTCTCTATGTCTGCGTATTTATTACTGTCCTGCCCTTAGGTTCTTCAGAACCATTTTTTTTCTTTCTTTCTTTATTTTTAGATTCCATATATATGTGTTAGCATATGGGATTTGTTTTTCTCTTTCTGACTTACTTCACTTTGTATGACAGACTCTAGGTCATTCCACCTCACTATGAATAACTCAATTTCGTTTCTCTTTACAGCTGAATAATATTCCATTGTATATATGTGCCACATCTTCATTATCCATTCATCTGTCGCTGGACACTTAGGATGCTTCCATGTCCTGGCTATTGTAAATAGAGCTTCAAAGAACATTGTGGTACATGTCTCTTTTTGAATGATGATTTTCTCAGGGTATATGCCCAGCAGTGGGATTGCTGGGTCGTATGGTAGTTCTATTTTTAGTTTTTTAAGGCCCCGACATACGGTTCTCCATAGTGACTGTATCAATTTACATTCCCACCAACAGTACAAGAGTGTTCCCTTTTCTCCACACCCTCTCCAGCATTTCTTGTTTGTAGATATTTTGATGATGGCCATTCTGACCGGTGTGAGGTGATACCTCATTGCACTTTTGATTTGCATTTCTCTAATGATTAGTGATGTTGAACATCCTTTCATGGGTTTGTTGTCAATCTGTATATTTTCTTTGGAGAAATGTCTGTTTAGGGCTTCTGCCCATTTTGGGATTGGCTTGTTTGTTTTTTTTATGTTGAGCTGCATGAGGTGCTTGTATATTTTGAGATTAATCCTTTGTCAGTTTCTTCATTTGCAAATATTTTCTCCCATTCTCAGGATTGTCTTTTCATCTTGTTTATGGTTTCCTTTGCTGTGCAAAAGCTTTTAAGTTTCATTAGGTCCCATTTGTTTATTTTTGTTTTTATTTCCATTTCTCTAGGAGGTGGGTCAAAAAGGATCTTGCTGTGATTTATGTCATAGAATATTCTGCCTATGTTTTCCTCTAAGAGTTTTATAGCGTCTGGTCTTACATTTAGGTCTTTAATCCATTTTGAGTTTATTTTTGTGTATGGTGTTAGGGAGTGTTCTAATTTCATTCTTTTAAATGTAGCTGTCCAGTTTTCCCAGCACCATTATTGAAGAGGCTGTCTTTTCTCCATTGTATATTCTTGCCTCCTTTATGAAAAATAAGGTGACCATATGTGTGTGGGTTTCTCTCTGGGCTTTCTATCCTGATCCATTGATGTATATATCTGTCTTTGTGCCAGTACCATACTGTCTTGGTTACTGTACCTTTGTAATATAGTCTGAGGCCTGGGAGCGTAAATCCTCTAGCTGTGTTTTTCTTTCTCAAGATTGCTTTGGCTATTCAGGGTCTTTTGTGTTTCCATACAAATTGTGAAATTTTTTGTTCTAATTCTGTGAAAAATGCTGTTGGTAGTTGGATAGTATTGCATTGAATCTGTAGATTGCTGTGGGTAGTATTGTCATTTTCACAATGTTGATTCTTCCAATCCAAGAACATGGTATATCTCTCCATCTCTTTGTATCATGTTTAATTTCTTTCCTCAGTGTCTTACCGTTTTCTGCATAAAGGTCTTTTGTCTCCTTAGGTAGGTTTATTCCTAGGTATTTTATTCTTTTTGTTGCAGTGGTAAATGGGAGTGTTTCCTTAATTTGTGTTTCAGATTTTTCATTATTAGTGTATAGGAATGCAAGAGATTTCTGTTCATTTATTTTGTATCCTGCTATATAACCAGCTCTACTTGATTAGCTCTACTAGTGTTCTGGTAGCATCTTTAGGATTCTCTGTGTATAGTATCATGTCATCTGCAAACAATGACAGCTTTACTTCTTCTTTTCCAATTCGGATTCCTTTTATTTCTTTTCCTTCTCTGATTTCTGTGCCTAGAACTCCCAAAACTATGTTGAATAATAGTGGTGAGAGTGAACAACCTTGTCTTGTTCCTCATCTTAGAGGAAATGGTTTCAGTTTTTCACCATAGAAAATGGTGTTGGCTGTGGGTTTGTCATATATGGCCTTTATTATGTTGAGGCAAGTTCCCTCTATGCCTACTTTCTGGAGGGTTTTTATCATAAATGGGTGTTGAATTTTGTGGAAAGCTTTTCCTGCATTTATTGAGATGATCATATGTTTTTTCTCCTTCTGTTTGTTAATATGGTTTATCACATTGATTGATTTGCATATATTGAAGAATGCTTTCATTCCTGGGATAAACCCCACTTGATCATGGTGTAGGATCCTTTTAATGTGCTGTTGGATTCTGTTTGCTAGTATTTTGTTGAGGATTTTTGCATCTATGTTCATCAGTGATATTGGTCTGTAGTTTTTTTCTTTGTGACATCTTTGTCTGGTTTTGGTATCAGGGTGATGGTGGCCTCGTAGAATGAGTTTGGGAACGTTTCTCCCCCTGCTATATTTTGGAAGAGTTTGAGAAGGATAGGTGTTAGCTCTTCTCTAAATGTTTGCTAGAACTCGCCTGTGAAACCATCTGGTCCTGGGCTTTTGTTTCTTGGAAGATTTTTAATCACGGTCTCTATTTCAGTGCTTCTGATTGGTGTCTTTATATTTTCTGTTTCTTCCTGGTTCAGTCTCAGAAGGTTGTGCATTTCTAAGAATTTGTGTGTTTCTTCCAGGTTGTCCATTTTATTGGCATAGAGTTGCTTGTAGTGATCTCCCATGATCCATTGTATTTCTGCAGTGTCTGTTGTTACTTCTCCTTTTTCATTTCTAATTCTATTGATTTGAGTCTTCTTCCTTTTTTTCTTAATGAGTCTGGCTAATGGTTTATCAATTTTGTTTATCTTCTCAAAGAACCAGCTTTTAGTTTTATTGATTTTTGCTCTCGTTTCCTTCATTTGTTTTTCATTTATTTCTGATCTGATTTTTATGATTTCTTTCCTTCTGCTAACTTTGGGGTTTTTTTTGTTCTTCTTTCCCTATTTGCTTTAAGTGTAAGGTTAGATTGTTTATTTGAGTTGTTTCTTCCTTCTTGAGGTAGGCTTGTATTGCTATAAACTGCCCTCTTACAACTGCTTTTGCAGCATCCCGTAGGTTTTGCGTCATCGTGTTTTCATTGTCATTCGTTTCTAGGTATTTTTTGATTTCCTCTTTCATTTCTTCAGTGATCTTTTGGTAATTTAGTAACATATTGTTTAGCCTCCCTGTTTTTGTATTTTTTACAGTTTTTTTCCTGTAATTGATAATCTAGTCTTGTAGCATTATGGTCAGAATAGGTACTTGATATGATTTTAATTTTCTTACATTTACCAGGGCTTGACTTGTGACAAGTCAATATATGATCTATCCTGGAGAATGTTCCATGAGCACTTGAGAAGAAAGTGTATTCTGTTCTTTATGGATGGAATGTTCTATAAATATCAATTAAGTCCATCTTGTTTAATGTGTCATTTAAAGCTTGTGTTTCCTTATTTATTTTCATTTTGGATGATCTGTCCTTTGGTGAAAGTGGGGTGTTAAAGTCCCCTCCTATGATTGTGTTACTGTTGATTTCCCCTTCTGTGGCTGTTAGCATTTGCCTTATGTATTGAGGTGCTCCTATTTTAGGTGCATAAATATTTACAATTGTTATATCTTCTTCTTGGATCAATCCCTTGATCATTATGTAGTGTCCTTTATCTCTTGTAATAGTCTTTATTTTAAAGTCTATTTTGTCTGATATGAGAATTGCTATTCCAGCTTTATTTTGATATCCATTTGCATAGAATATCTTTTTCCGTCCCCTCACTTTCAGTCTGTATGTTTCCCTAGTATGTGTCTGAAGTGGTTCCTTTGTAGACAGCATATATAGGGGTCTTGTTTTTGTGTCCATTCAGCCAGTCTATGTCCTTTGGTTGGAGCATTTAATTCATTTACGTTTAAGGTAGTTATTGATATGTATGTTCCTATTCCCATTTTCTTAATTCTTTTGGGTTTGTTATTGGAGGTTTTTTCCTTCTCTTGTGTTTCCTATCTAGAGAATTTCCTTTGGCATTTGTAGTAAAGCTGGTTTTGTGGTGCTGAATTCTCTTAGCCTTGGCTTGTCTGTAAAGGTTTTAATTTCTCCGTCAAATCTGAATGAGATCCTTGCTGGGTAGAATTATCTTGGTTGTAGGTTTTTCCCTTTCATCACTTTGAATATGTCTTGCCACTCCCTTCTGGCTTGCAGGGTTTCTGCTGAAAGGTCAGTTGTTAACCTTATGGGGATTCCCTTGTATGTTATTTGTTGTTTTCCCTTGCTGCTTTTAATATTTTTTCTTTGTATTTAATTTTTGATAGTTTGATTAATATGTGTCTTGGCCTGTTTCTCCTTGGATATTTCCTGTATGTCACTGTCTGCACTTTCTGGACTTGATTGCCTATTTCCTTTCCCATATAAGGGAAGTTTCCAACTGTATTCTCCTCAAATATTTTCTCAGTCCCTTTCTTATTCTCTTCTTCTTCTGCAACCCCTATAATTCGAATGTTGGTGTGTTTAATGTTGTCCCAGAGGTCTCTGAGACTGTCCTCAATTCTTTTTATTCTTTTTTCTTTATTCTACTCTGCAGTAGTTATTTCTACTATTTTATCTTCCAGGTCACTTTTCTGTTCTTCTGCCTCAGTTATTCTGCTATTGATTCCTTACAGAGAATTTTTAATTTCATTTATTGTGTTCTTCATCATTGTTTGTTTGCTCCTTAGTTCTTCTAGGTCCTTGTTAAACGTTTATTGTATTTTCTCCATTCTATTTCCAAGCTTTTGGCTCATCTTTACTATGATTACTCTGAGTTCTTTTTCAGGTGGACTGCCTATTTCCTCCTCATTTGTTTGGTCTGGTGGGTTTTTTCTTGTTCCTTCATCTGCTGTGTATTTGTCTGTATTCTCATTTTGCTTAACTTACTGTGTTTGGGGTCTCCTTTTTGCAGGCTGCAGGTTCGTAGTTCCTGCTGTTTTTGGTGTCTGCCCCCAATGGCTAAGGTAGGTTCAGTGGGTTGTGTAGGCTTCTTGGTGGATGGGAGTGGTGCCTGTGTTCTGGTGGATGAGGCTGCATCTTGTCTTTCAGGTGGGCAGGACCGCATCCTGTGGTGTGTTTTGGGGTGTCTGTGACCTTATGATTTTAGGCAGCCTGTGTGCTAATGGGTGGGGTTCCTTTCTTGCTAGTTGTTTGGCATAGGGTTTCCAGCACTGTAGCTTGCTGGTCGTTGAGTGGAGCTGGGTGTTAGCGTTTAGATGGAGATCTCTGGGAGAGCTTTCGCCTTTTGATATTACGTGGTGCCGGGGGGGTCTCTCGTGGACCAGTGTCCTGAACTTGGCTCTCCTGCCTCAGAGGCACAGGCCTGACACCCTTCAGAGCACCCAGACCCTGTCAGCCACACGGCTCAGAACAAAAGGGAGAAAAAAAGAAAGAAAGAAAGTAAAAAATAAATAAAAATATTAAAATTTTAAAAAATTAAAAAGTAACTTAAAAAAAGAAAGAAAGAACAACCAAACCAAAAAAGAAATCCACCAATGATAACAAGCCCTATAAACTATACTAAAAAGCAAAAAAACAAAAGACGTACAGACAGAACCATAGGACAAATGGTATAAGCAAAGCTATACAGACAAAATCACAGAAAGTCCACCGCCTCACTTTTGGGATGATTCATTGTCTATTCAGGTATTCCACTGCTGGGATAGATTTCCCTTTTTCTTCTTTGTTCGCACAGCTCCTGGGGCTCAGCATTGGATTTGGCCCCGCCTCTGCATGTAGGTCCCCTGAGGGCATCTTTTCTCCACCCAGGCAGTACAGGGTTAAAGGAGCAGCTGCTTCGGGGGCTCTGGCTCATTCCGGCCGGGGGGAGAGTGGGGTACAGAGTGCGGGGCGAGCCTGCCACAGCAGAGGCCAGCGTGATGTTGCACCAGCCTGAGGCGCGCCGTGCGTTCTCCCGCGGAATTTGTCCCTGGAATTCGGGACCCTGGCAATGGCGGGCTGCAAAGGCTCCCGGGAGGAGAAGTGTGGACAGTGGCTTGTGCTTTCACACAGGATTCTTGGTGGCTGCAGCAGCAGCCTTAGCATCTTATGCCTGTTTCTGGGGTCCGCGCTGATAGCCGCGGCTCGCGCCCATCTCTGGAGCTCGTTTTGGCAGTGCTTTATTAATCCCCTCTCCTTGCGCACCCCGAAACAGTGGTGTCTTGCCTCTTAGGCAGATCCAGACATTTTCCTGGACTCCCTCCCAGCTAGCTGTGGCACACTAGCCCCTTTCAGGCTGTGTTCACGCAGCCAACCCCAGTCCTCTCCCTGGGATCTCACCTCTGAAGGCCGAGCCTCAGCTCCCAGCCCCCACCTGCCCTGGCAGGTGAGCAGAGAAGCCTCTGAGGCTGTTGAGTGCTGGTCAGCACCGATCTGTGCGGGATGCTCTCCGCTTTCCCCTTCGCACCCCTGTTGCTATGCTCTCCTCCGTGTCTCCGAAGCTTCCCCCCACCCACTGCTCCCTGTCTCTACCAGTGAAGGGACTTCATAGTGTGTGGAAACTTCCTCCTTCACAGCTCCCTCCCAAAGGTGCAGGTCCCATCCCTATTCTTTTGTCTCTGTTTTTTCTTTTTTCTTTTGCCCTACCCAAGTGCGTGGGGAGTTTCTTGCCTTTTGGGAAGTCTGAGGTCTTCTGCCAGTGTTCAGTAGGTGTTCTGTAGTTGTTCCACACGTAGATGTATTTCTGATGTATTTGTGGAGAGGAAGGTGATCTCCACGTCTTACTTCTCTGCCATCTTGAAGGTTCATTCATATTTTAAATACTCTTCAGAGCACAATTTTTAAACTTTTATTTCTGTAAACATAATTATTTAATAATTAAGAGGTGTCAAAATATTACAGTTGGTTTTTCTTGTCATTCTGTTTGTTTGCTTGATCCCATATTGTGTCTTGGGGATTTTGGGGCAACTTATATTCTGTAGCAGTATACAGTATATATGCACAATGTTTTAAAAATGTGATGTATAAATATTGAGTTTTACTGTCACCTAGATGGCAGATATGCAAAAAATAAATTCATTAAAATATTTCTAATGTCCTGGTTTTAAAATAGGGAGCACTTTCTCAGTGTTCATCTCCTCACATAGTCATAAAGTTTCCTACTTTAACAAAAGTCGCTTGGTTCTCTGCGCGCCAATGAACTTGAATGTTAAATTTACAAGTTCATGCTAATGTGTTCTCTGCTAAATTTGAGAAATTTTCTTTCTGTGTATCCATTGATATTTCACTATTTATCATGGTGGTGTAAATGCTTGGGTTACCTTGACCTAATGGCATCCAAATTCATGGAAATGAATGTGGAAATGGGACAATATAATTAAATATCACAATTAATGGGCTTGATGCTCCTATTTCATTCTTCACACAATCATATTAAAAGTAGATTTTTTTTTATTACGTAAGACTTGGTTCTATATATAGTTCAGCCAGAAGTAAAATTATTCCTAAATCACCTTGTCTCTCAACCTAATGCATCAGTTTCAGCCTGTACACATGACAGTCAGACCTTGATTGGCTTTTTTCTCTTCCAACTGGCGGTGTAGACCGCAAACAGGAACCCTGTCTGAGAAGAGTTTGTGTATAGACCCAGAGAAAACTTTTAACATGGCACTGTTGTTTATGTTATGATCAGCCAAATTTATTGATCCAGTCATTTATTTATTTGTTCTTACAAAGTCCTGTATTCATCCATCCATCACATTTCCTGAATACTTACCATGCACCAAATACTGAAACTACAGTAATAAGCAAAACAGACATAGCCCACGTAGTCCCGGATTTCATAATTTGGAAAGCACAGCTGGACTAGAGTTACCCCTAGGAAAAATACATTCAAATATAATTAGATAATCACACAAATATGTGAAATGAATAATAAACATATGATGCTGAAAAAGCAACGAGACCCAGTATTTTCAGGAGGTCAAAGAAAGGCCTTTTTGTGTCAGTGCCATTTGAACTGAGATGGGAAGGACTCATTAACTAAACAATGGCGGTGATGGGGAAAGTAATCACTAGCTATCTGACCTCAGACAGGTTACTTAACCAGTTTATGCATCAGTTTTCTCATCTATCAAATGACAAGGTTAATAGTACCTATTTTATAGGGTCTGGTGAGGATTTGGTAAGAGTTTAGGACTATGTTCACTACATGGGCTCTATGTAAATATTACATATTGTTGTTACATGGCATTTTTACCCATAGTTTGCTAAGTTAGAAACATACTGAAGAAAATAAAAATAATTAAATAATACTGAATGTTGATTTCAGATTTATTCAAAGTAAGATGCAAGTGATAAATAAAACTTTCCATACAAAAAGTCACAATTCAGGTAGGGAGACAACATGGAAAATGTTGAAAGCGATGAAAATGATGATGTGAACTGCTTACAATATATGCATTATGAAGTGACACCTAGGAAAACTGGAAATCAGTGAAGTTGTGTTAATTGCTATTTTTTCTGGAAAGGGAAGATGGATGCTTGCAATAAACTTAAATGAAAGATATTTAAAAATGGTGCCTTGGGAACAGAGAGGCACAAAAGCATGCTCATAATTTTGTGGCTTGGGCTGAAGCATTTCTCAAATGTCCTTGAAAGTTTCCAAAGACAGTCTTTCCTCAGAAAAGTATTTCTTCTGTGAGTAAATAATGTTCTTGCCTAGAAACGAAATGCAGTAATATATTACATTGCAAGTGAACTGTTAGCAAGACTGGCAGCAGAAGTTCAGAAACAAATGTCGCATTGCAATCTAGAGTTTGAGGCTCTGTATCTGAACTTCCATAACTTATAAAGGGATGCCCTTTGTATTCAATCAAAATAGTCCAGAGAAGAATTTTGACTTCTCTTTACTTAACTATTAGAAGGATTTATTTGGAATTATTATTGTGTCATGCATGTTCTGCCTTAAATTTTCTGTGGTTGAGTTGCACAATTGATAAGCTAAGGTTTCTTTTCACCATAAAAAGGCTCCTTTTAAGGAGTCCTATAATAATGACATTTAAAATACTTGCTTTTGAAGAAAGCTTCATGCTTGGGCTTCCCTGGTGGTTCAGTGGTTGAGAGTCCGACTGCCGATGCAGGGGACACAGGGTCGTGCCCCGGTCCGGGAAGATCCCACATGCCGTGGAGCGGCTGGGCCCGTGAGCCATGGCTGCTGAGCCTGCGCATCCGGAGCCTGTGCTCCGCAACAGGAGAGGCCACAACAGTGAGAGGCCCACGTACCGAAAAAAAAAAAAAAAAAAGAAAGCTTCATGCTTTCCACAGTGCTTTATAAACACATTTCTATGAGGCAGGTGGAACATGTCCTGTCAACAGTATTTTACAGAAAAGAAAATGGAGGCTGTAAAGGAAAGCTGCTTGGTCAAGGTCATTCAGTGCGTTAGGCGAGTTTTCATCAAAGGAGTACTCACAGTTGAGCAGGGAATCCAGCAGGGAAAGCTTAAGGCTTTAGTCTATCTTTACGCAAGTATTTTTGCATAAATGAAAAATTTACCCAAAATGAAGTGCATTAGGTACCTAGTACTGCCTTCTTGTTCCTTAGAGTCTAGTGAGGGATATAGACTGAGCATATTCTATCCCAATGAAGATAACTTAGATTATTCTGAGGATGATCACTTGGGCTTCAGAATCTGAATTCCAGCTTGACCCCTTACATGAAGGAAGTTACTTAATCTTTCAGAGCCTGTTTCTCCATCCCTTAAATGGCAAGTTTAATGTTCTCTTATATGTTTATTAACTCATTCACTTAACAAAGCACCTGCTAGATCTCAAGTACTCTGCTAAGAATGGTGAAGCTTTTCTAGGAAGCCAGAAGGCATCCTTCAGTGGATAGCGGAGGTCAAGAGAGGTTAGAGTTAACACTTGAATTTGACAGTGGGAGAAGATGAAAGGTTCACACGGCAAGGAAAAGAGAGAAAGACTATTATACAGGTTAAAGAGCTAGACCTGGAGATATTTGGAGTGACAAAATTTCTGAATTTTGATGTACCATACTTCCTGCCTCAGTTTCCACATCTTGGAAATGGGAATAATGATTAAACATGTTTCACAGTATTCATTTGGTAGAGATTAAACGAGGATTAAATGAGCATGGAAAGTGGCATAGGACAAATTTGATAAATTATTATGTATGAAAGTGTGTATAAATAAAATCAATTGCCATGACCCCTCTTCGTACCAAGTGATCACAGCACGCTTTAATTTTCTAGCTGAGTCTGGATATGGATTCGTAACTTTATTCAAACAGTGTATCAGGCACCACTTAACCTTTTGATTGGCTGGAAATTTTTGCTCCTCTGCTCTAATACAATTTAATTTTAATTTTGGTTTTTAAGGTACATGGGTATAAATAAGAAGAGTGTTAAAGAAATGTATTTCAGATTTTAAATTCAAAAATGTAGAAAAACTTTCTTTTACTATTTTTCATTTTACCTTTGGGTGCACTGATCAGCTACTTTTTCTTCTGCACCCAGGCAAAAGGAATTCTGAAGAAAACACTTTAAAATTTTGATTTCATATATAAGATAGTGGGAGCCTCTGCCTGCTTGATTTACATTTGTGCTCACCTTCCACTTTATGCGGGAGGGGGCATACGAATAAAGGAAACTTTTATATGATTTCAAGTTATTTAATTCCTGATATTATATTTAGCCATGATAGAGTGTTATGATTTGCCTACAACATCCATCCTTCCTTTTCTTGTACCTTACCTTGTTCAGAGAGGACTTGTGCCTGTTCTGCTTTGAATTTCTCAACCAGTTCAGCTGCTAAAATCACAGGTGAAGCTTAGTTTCTGCTGATTTAATCCACCCAATCGAGATAGAGTTTCTCATTTTATTCAGCAAATATTTACGATGCCTTAAAAAAAGATTTTAAAAAAAATGCATGGTCTTATTTGCTAATGCTGCTGGGAATTAATTAATTAAGTTTTAGGTTCACAGTAAAATTGAGCACAAGGTACAGAAATTTCCCACACATTCCTCTGGTGGGAATGTAATAAATTGGTACAGCCACCGTGGAAAACAGTACGGAGGTCCCTCAAAAGCTAAAAATAGAATTACCATATGATCCAGCAATCCCACTCCTGGGCATATATCCAAACAAAACTATAATTCAAAAAGATACATGCACCCCAATGTTCGCAGCATCATAGAGGCGTTATTTATGATTGCCAAGATGTGGAAACAACCTGAGTGTCCATCAACAGATCAATGGATAAAGAATATTTTTTATATATATATATGAATATATATATAATATAATATATATATATAATTTAAATTTATATATTTGCATACATATATATATAAATACTACTCAGCCATAAAAAAGAATGAAATTAATTTTGCCATTTGAAGCAACATGGATGGACTTAGAGGGCATTATTCTAAGAGAAACAAGTCAGACAGAGAAAGATAAATACTGTATGATATCGCTTATATGTGGAATCTAAGAAATAAAACAAACTGGTGAATATAACATAAAAGAAGCAGACTCACAGATATAGAGAACAAACTAGTAATTGCCAGTGGGGGAGGGGGAAAGGCAATTTAAGAGTTGGAATTGGGAAGTGGGAAGTACAAACTATTGGGTGTAAAGTAGGCTCCAGGATGTATTATACAACAGGGGGAATATAGCCAATAAAAAGTAGTCTTTAAAATTGTATGAAAATATTTTCTTTTTTAAAAAAGATACTTCTTAGCTGATAGAAGCTTTAGAAGTCTACAGAGGCAGATAATTTTAAAATTGCAGCATATAACTTCTGGAGCCTGGCTGACATTCTCACAGGAAGCCACATGAAAATTACTTTCAAAGGCATTCATCACCTTAGCTTAAAGGAGTCTGTTCCTTCAGTGTGTATTAGTCCATGGTGCATCCTTACTTTGACTTATCTGTGAGGTTCACTTCTCGCCCCCAGGAACAAAGCCTGCAGAGGGGCAACTTGTTTGGCTTGGGAGCCTGCCCAGTATGAAAAGTTTGCAGGCAAAATCAGAAAGAACAGCTGCAGGAGGAGAGATGAGGGTTGCCGACAGCTAATGATTCAGAAAGCAATTTGCATGAGAGCCTTCTGCTTAACAGGAGGCAGCATGTGCTGGGCAATGGTTTACCATCCACTGCCAAGCTGGTTTCTACACCCTGAGTCCTCATTCCATCAAAACACGTGTCCTGAGGGAACGCCCAGCCACCAGCTTCCACTTACCTGAGTTAGCATGACCTGCCATCTAGAATTTCAGAGAGCTTTTCATTTATTAACTCACATGAATCTACTTTATCCTGAGGCTCTGGATACTAGTCCCTTGCAAACTGATTTAATAACAAACATTTAAGTGCAAATCCAAGGTCATCTAGATAATATTCTTTGACAGCTTATTGCATATGAGGCACTGCACTGTGCACTTTTTTTTTTTTTCTGTGCACTTTTTATACCGTATCGGACTTCATAACAGACCTCTGAAGTGGGTGGTTAAGTTTCCTGCCAAGGGATCCATACACAAGAAACGATAATCAGAAAAGACCAAAGTATTATTTATTACTAGTGAGCTAGCCGCTGTTACTTCATTTTGGAATTCTAATTGAGGCTTTCCTTCTCTCTTTCTCTTGCCCCCAAATCACAGATGACTAGGTCATGGGACAAGCTTAAGCTAACATGCCTTATTCTGTGAATCATAAGCTGAGCTACTGGGACAGAACCATGTGACACGTTTGTCACTTTCAAATGTAATAATTCTACCCATTGCTCCATAGATGTTCTGGTTACTGACCAATAACATTAACAATTCCTCTTCCAAGAATAGGATGGAGGGGAAAGGCACTGGATCTCCTATGCCTCCCAAACATGTGAAGGCCAAAGCATGGTGGGAGAAGAAGCATATCTCTTTGTAATATGTTTTATTCCCTGTTTTATAGATGTGCATATGGAAGATTAGAAAGGCTGAGTAACTTGTCCATGTCACGTAGCCCCTGCTTTTAACTTTTTTATTATACCACTTACCCTTCTCACCTATCAATTTGCCTTTTATACTGATGTCTTGAGAAACAGACCACTGTATGGTATAGAAATGAACAACCATAAATAAGCTGGAAATGCATTTCTATTTACATTAGCTAAGATAGTCACTTGTTTCTTTTAAGTGAGGTCCTCCACCTTTTTAGGGACCTAAGTAAACTAACGATGTGCTTCCATTGATTAAACAAGAATTCTCCAATATTCCATAGAAGAATCATACATTTCTTTAAGCCCTATGTATGCTTCTAGGGTTTAGATTCTAAATCAAATAGGTTTCTGTTTTTCATTAAAAAAAACGAGCACAGGATTTCACTTGTAAATTTATTAACTTTTTTTTTTCTGTCTAGCAACAATCAGTGACTATTGTTGGGTTGGTGGACATAGTAGAGATGGCCATTCAGAAAATCACAAATTTTAGGAACTCTAGCATTCATGTAGCTCAGAACTGTAAGAAGAGACCAGAGGAAGATCAAGATGCTTTAAAGTATATTACAAATCAATATTGAAATAGAGCTTAACGTATAATTCATCTGGAAAGAAGCTCAGAACTTGATTGCCAGTTATTTAATATTCTGGTCAAAGACAGTGGAAGCACTATTAAAGTATGGTATTTTGACTGCCATTGGAAAGGTCAGGTTTCAAACAGCAGTGCACTAGTTGTGCTCAAAATGACTAAAGATGATGAATAATTAAGTGAAGAGGAAATGGGAGACCTGCATTCTAATCTTGTTTTGGCCACTGATGGGAATCATGTGGACTTTAAGCCCATCACACAGTCATTTACCACCTTGGTTTTCTCACCTGTAAAATGAGGGAGTGACTATAGTTCTTTAATAATCCTTGATGATCTTTAGCGCTATGATTCTAGAAGCATCTTGATTTAATACAGTTTGAGGATTTATGTCTAAACTCTAGCAAGCAGAAAAATGTTCTTTTATTTCTAAAATGGACTTGACATTGCGTTAACAGAGCAAATGAAATCTTTTGAAGATTGTTCAAAGAATCACCAACTTAAAATTCATCTCCATTGTTGGTTTTTATTGTCTGTTTAACTCTTACTAGATCTATAATAGTTTTATTTATTTTCCTTTGCACCTGGACTGGCAGCCTGTGTGGTTGGAGAAACACATCACCACTTATTTTAGATACTTTGTTATCAGAGCCAACTCTGTAATCTTTGCTCTGCCTGTGAATTATTTATTTAATTTGATGTGTTTTTTCCTGGATTCATAGAATTTCATTTTGCCATGATGCTTCTTTCCATTTATGGGACTGTAAATACAGCTGACTAAACCTCTCTAGTGGCCGAATACATATCAGGTCTTTTGTGTGAAGGATGCTAGCTAATCTTCCCGTTCATAGGCTGACTACATTTTTATTCATTTGCTTTTATTCTACTCACCCCTGACAGTAGTATCTGTGGAATAAATAAAATAATGATACCTACTACTTATTTAACTCGGATCAGAAAACTTGACCTTTTCCTAATTTTTTACATTTGCTAGCTTTGTGGCAATATGCACCCCTATTTTTCTCTGAATCTCAGTTCACCCTCTACATGGGAATAATTATGCCTACCATACAACATGGTGATCATAAAAGAAATTCTGCCCATCTACTACCACATTGGGGAAAAATATTTGGATTGACTTTTACCAGACTTGGAGGCACATGTTTGCAGTGGCCTGTTTGAAAATACTGACTACATGGGGTACAGTGGGATACTCTGAAGGCACCTTACAGAGGTAGATAATATCTCTCCCAGGGCATCAATGCTAAAAGTGAGAAGCATTTTGATTTCTCATCAAGGAAGAAATGTTCTATGATGTTAATGGTTCTTAACTTTTGGTGATTCACTGAAATCTCCTGGGGAGCTTTTGATAATCTTAAAGCCCAGCCTGTAATTTATACCAATTAAATATGAATTTCTGGGAGTTGGACTGAGGCATTCGTGTATTTTAAAGTTTGCAGAATGTAATGGTTAATTTTAAGTGTCAACTCTCAACTATATCCTGAGATACACAGATATTTTGCTAAACATTATTTCTGGGTGGGTCTGTGAGGGTGTTCCCAGATGAGATTAGCATTTGAATTGGTAGATGGAGTAAAGCAGATTTCCCTCCCCAGTGTAGGTGGGCCTCATCCAATCTCTTGAGGGCCCCAAAAGAATAAAAAGTCAGAGGAAAGGAGAATTTGCTCTCTCTGCCTGAGTGTTTGATCTGATCCGCTGCCCTCTGACTGTGGCTTACGTCAGTTCTGAAAACTACACCCCTGGATTTCCTAGTTTCCAGCTTATATTTAATATACAATATATTTAATATGTTTAATATCAATTACATATGTTAAAGCAATTACATATATTACATTATATTTATTATATATCTCCTATTGGTTCTGTTTCTCTGGAGTACCCTGACTAATATGGTGCTTCCAATACACTGTAAATATTGAGAACTACTATATATGTTAAAATACTATGGCTAAGGTATTACAAAAGTGGATGCTCTGACAGTGCAGTTCTGCTTCTTAAATGGGCAACTCAATGAGGATAAGTAGCAATGTAAATTACTTTTTTCATTTTAAATGGTGGCCAGTCATATATATATAAACACTTTGGGAGGCTATAAGACACTAATTAAAAGAACTTATAGGATATAAGCACTAAAAGCACATTGACTCGCCACTCAGTAGAAGGAATTCTAGGCCCAAGATATAGAAACCTCCATACCTGAATCATTGGAAAAGATGTAGAAAAGACTCTAAAACTATTGAAATTTTCGGAGATCCCTTGTGACCCTTTTGGAGGTCATGATATCAGGACTCACTGGCCCCTGAGTCTTGTTTTGTAATACAGAGAGGGACCCACAGTTACATAGTAAATTGACACTTGAGACTTGTTGTTTTTTTCAGCTAGAAGTGGAAAGGAGAAATATCTTTCACTGAAGCAGAGAGTAGAGGTGTAAGTGGGGAAGACAAGGTAAAGAAAGAGAAAAGAAAATAATCCATTTAGAGAAGACTTGCTCTTGGGGCAAGCCCTGGACATATAGTCATTTATATATCCTATTTCAGGATACATTGCATGCTTTACTGTAAGTAAGCATTTAATGATTTGTCTTCCACATACTTTGCTTCATTAAAGAGATTCACTTCTGCTGGCATTTTGTTTCATGGGATCCCAGGCCCTTAGCATAGTCCCTTAGTAAAGTATTTGTGGAATGAATCAGTCAATATGTCCTCAAACTCAGTACCCTTCTCAAATCAGTTACCTGCTTTATACCATAACTGAGATTATATTATAGTGTTAGGACTCAAAGGGAAATATGATCTCAATTTTAGAAGTTGACATCATCTGTTTTATCACCTCATCCAATGTAAGAATTCATGCTATAAAAGTACTGGTAACCTGGCCTCTGTTTGAGCACTCCTCGTATCTTGAATGCTCTACTTGGTGCGTTAGGTAATCCAGCATACGAACAGCTATAATTTCTACAAAGTACTTCCTTTTAGTTGCCTTCCTGAAGCATGTCACCCATTGGTCTTAGCTTGACCTGATGGAACTACAGAGAAAAAGATTCCGAGTTTCAAATACCCATGTTTGCACTTCACATCTTTGTAGTCCATTATCACACAACTGAAGTCTACTTTTCTTCAGGAAAACATCTAATGTTTTTTCCTAAAAATCCTGTGAAATTATGTCTAGGCCCTTCCCCACCTTGTTTATTGACGTTTGTACTTGCTTTTGTTTTCTAAAATACTCCCAAAAAGGCAATGCTCAGAACTGGATCTAGTGCTTCTGACATGGTCCTTTTGAGACAGAATGAGACAACATATGCAAAAAAGGAAATTTATATTTCTATTAAGTATAATTGTCTAATTCTTATATCATAAAATCTGCGTGTGTTTGTTTCAAAAATAAAAATACAGAATAGTATAAATATACAATATTTTATATAATAGAATATAGATATACAGTAGTATGGAAAAAAACCCCTGAAGTCATTCAAAATAACCCATTACCCAAAGAAAAGTACTTTCAGATCCATTCATCTCTGCTTTTTATCTCCCTATATTGTGTGTATGTTCCTTTGTGTGAACATCACACAAACATACTAATATATACACATAGTTTAACCTAAATAAAAACATAATGTTTTAAACCCGTTTTAAAATTTAATGTAAGCATTGGACATTATTACATAGTTATAAATTTAATTCTGCATCAAAGTTTGCAAACTCTTGTCTGACTAGTTAAATTCAGCCCGTAGACATTTTATTTCCCACCCCCCCAGTCCCACCCCCGGGCCTGCACAACATCTGAAAAGCCTAGGCACTTTTCAGCTTCTCCTGAAAAGTGGACAGTCTGGTGATACTTGGTGTGCAGCCTTACCTGGATGTGGGGGAAGTTGAAGCGCAGGTACATCTGATGCTCTGGGAGGTGTTCTCCAACGAGAGCTTCATCGTCAGCGTTTCCTGTTTGATTCAAACAGCCTGCAAGAACAGCCCCTTCTGGGTGAATTTGTGTTCCCGGAACATGATCATTTTAATAGCTGTAGCTCTAGGCAGTGGTTGTACCACCATTCATTTCATAAATCCCTTTTCGGTAGACCTTAATGTTGGTTCCTTGTTTCTCCTATTATAAATAGTGTTGCAGCAAATATCTTTTTCACCCAGTTGCTTGATAGTCTTATGATGAGCTCCCAGACTAGATGTGGAATTGTGTGGCCAAAGTAGACTTCGAGGTCTCAGAACTTGTTTTAGTCTTTTAAACATCAAGAGAACCACAAAAACAGCCTTTATTTTTCACTTGCACTCTGTTAAGCAAACACATGACCACTCTATATGTAAAAACAATTTTAAAAAATAGAGTTGTTCAAAAATGCATAGTAATTAAATTAATATTTTATGGTAGAAAAATTATAAAATATGGAAAAATATAAATACACTTGCAGAACTCTGAGATAAATATTATCTTTTCCATTTTTGCATTTTCCCACTTATATATGCATATATATAAACATACATATTTACATATATTTTATACATACATTATTTAATAAGGATAAGATATACTGTTTATATAATTTTTATTTCTAGTACCTTTTCACCTAATGTTATCATGACAATTTCCCACATATCTAATATTCCTCATTTAGAAAATTTAAAAATTATTTAATATTTCAACATATGATATCACTTTTTTTTTTTTGTAGGAGTTTATTAATTAATTTGTTTGTTTTTGCTGTGTTGCGTCTTCATTTCTGTGCGTGGGCCTTCTCTAGTTGTGGCAAGCGGGGGCCACTCTTCATCGCGGTGCGCAGGCCTCTCACTATCGCGGCCTCTCTTGTTGTGGAGCACAGGCTCCAGACGCACAGGCTCAGTAGTTGTGGCGCATGGGCTTAGTTGCTCCGCGGCATGTGGGATCCTCCCAGACCAGGGCTCGAACCTGTGTCCCCTGCATTAGCAGGCAGATTCTCAACCACTGCACCACCGGGGAAGCCCGATATCACTTATTTAAACAATGCCCTATTGTTGGAAACAAATTGTTTCCAAGTTTTTCTTTTTTACAAATAGTATTCCAATTAATGCCATGGTACCTAGATTTCTGTGAAATCCTTAGAATAAATTTCTACACATGTACTCACTAGGTCAAATATCCAACTTGTGCAGACAATTTTTAAAAAATCTATATTCAGACCTTTACATTCACAACTATATTAAATATATTGATTTCATTTGTTTTGCTATTTTATTTTCACCCTGTTGATAGATAGGCTGGCAGATAGAGAGATAGGCATTTCTTTTAATTTAATACGTCTCTCATTGATCTTGTTGCCTCATGTCTCTGCCTCTTCTAAATATTTTTGCACAGTTTTGGCGTTAACTGGGTGTTTTGCCAAAAAGTCAGTTCAGTGTTCCTCAGATAGTTGTTCAATACTGCCTGTCTCTTCAGGTGCTGAAAAAGGAAATTCTAATGATTTGTTAACACTTGTTAATATAGATAAGATTAAGGCCCCAATTTTCTTATGAAAGCTTACTACTTGGGGCTGGTTTCACAGAAATATCATAACATTATATGCAGTCAAGTTGCACTGATATTCCACGTGAGGAAACAAAATCTGTGAAAGGATTTAAATATGAAAATAATTATGTAAATGATAAGTATTATTTATTATTAAGTATAATTAGTAATTGTCAAGCAGATCCTTTTCTCCCAAAGAGCCACAAATCTTTCAAAATGAATGCTTGCAATTAATAATATTTAGATAGGGGAAAAATGAGTTTTTCTCAGCTTTTCCATCATAGCCTAGATACTGCCAGGCAAACAACTTGATAGAATCAGTGGAAGCTTAAACAGGTGATAATCTCCTCTTGCTCTCCAATTTATCACTAAATGGCTTTTCTGTGGATTGCAATCATTGAAATGTTGTAATTGTAGCGTTCTGCTATATTTACCATTAGAAAATTTCTTTTTACATGGAGCGTGCTGTTCTAATAAGCAGTGGGTTTTTCACAAACTTGTTTATCATTCACAATGATTAGGTTCCCCCTTATTTGAACTGGTGCATAAAATGCCACTTATGTTTTTTTTAATTTAATTTTATTTATTATTTTATACAGCAGGTTCTCATTAGTTATCCATTTTCTACATATTAGTGTATATATGTCAATCCCAATCTCCCAATTCATCCCACCATCACCCTCCCCTCGCCACTTTCCCCCCTTGGTGTCCATACATTTGTTCTCTACATCTGTGTTCTCTACATCATGTTTTTAAATGATTTTTTCTCTTTGCCTTTCCTGTTAGTGTAACCGGAGGTGGGGTCTAGCTGCTCGCCGCTCAAAAGCAAGTAAAGAGGCAAGGTTGGTGGAAAGGAAAGTTTACTTTGTTTTGGGTGCCGGCAACCAGGCGGTGTGGGAGGGAGGACGCCTGTCCGAAGGCCAACTCCCCGCACCCACCCAATCAGGGGGCAAGAGCTTTTATAGACGGAGGGAGGGGGGCTACACGCAGAAACAGCACAGTCAGCTCTGACCGTCATCTTGAAATTGGTCATCGGTGGTCTGACCAGTGTCATCTTGATTGTTTTAAGTACAGTTAGTCTTCAGTTCCAGGGTCGGTTCGTTCTCATTTATTTGAGGCCAGTTCTCAGAATTGTGAATTGTGGCAGCTTATGTCATGCCTACAGTCTGGTCATCATGTACTTAACTTCTTCACCTAGTGGGGTTTCACACAGCTCACAGGATATGGCTCAGAATATTATCTATAGCCATTGAGAAGGAACTAAAGGTCCTTAACTTTGCTTACTGATAAATTATTATTGTTTTGTCCTGTTTGACTGCTTTTATTTTTTGCTTCTGCATTTTCTCACTTCTCTGATTAAACTTAATTTTGGGCTAAAGTTTTTCCACAGACAAAAAGCAGGCAGAGGACATGGTTAGGGGAAAGGATCATAGGGTCCTGCTCTGTCTCATTAGGAGTCTCATTTAGGTGCATAGTTGATGTCTGCGTCGCTTGGCCTCTGCTAGAAGAGGAGTGAGGTACACAGGACGCCCACGGCCTGCTCAGAAAGCCTACAAACATTGGAAAGGGTTGGCGATATCTGCCACACTGTCAACCTGTTCTACTCGGTGTGCTACTGCTGTTATAGCACATGCTGAGCTGTCAATAAAAATCAGTAAAAGCCTTCTGTGTAGCGTAGGGAGGTGTGGGAAAAGGGGTCGTTCCAGTTGCATAAAGATGATGCATCTGGTTGGCAAGAGGGCCCATATTCATGTTTAATCATGTATGGAGCCTCTGTCCTCCTTCCTGGTCCCTGTTACTCATCTGTTCAGGTCTCCCTGCTTCCCTGACCGCCTCCCCCATCTTCCCAGCTGCTCATCTCTGTACTTGATTCAGAGTATCTATGAGAGTCGGCCCTGAGCTGCAGGGCCTGATCTCTGCAAAAATGGATTGGTCTGTCGTGAGCCGCACAAAACAAAACGAAAATCAGGAAACGAGTGAAAGCATCTGTGAGCTAAAGTGGAATAATTATACCTCGGTACCCTGTTTATAAAGATATATAGCAGACTTCCTGCCATATTATCACCCAGTAAGTGTACTTTTTTTTTTTTCCTTTTAGTGAAGAGAGAATGCTTTTATGTCAATCTATTCATGCTTAAGACTCACAGTGCCTATTGTCTATAACTGTGAGATACAACTCGGGAAGGATATAGATGGAGTGTTTGGCTTCAATAAAGTGGGTGGAGCAGGAAATGGGCCCTACACCTGGCCCTGTTTACAACGAGTGACTTGTTAAAATGAGCATCTATACCAGGAAAAATTAATCAGCATATGTAACCATAAGGAAGGTGGAAAGTGCTGATCACATACATTGCTCAGGGGCTGTCAGAGAGATTCCGGGGCTGATGGAGGCTATACAAGCCCTAGCATCAGATGGGAACAACTCTCTCCCCCACAAGCTAGCCCGCTTTCCCCCTTCCTAAAGGCAGGCCCTTACAAATGTGGTGTCTGGGGTGGTCCTCTAATTTTCCCTAATCTGTGTGTGGCTGTGGAATGAGATAGAGCTAACGTGCAAACAAAGGGTAGTGAAAATGACATGAGCTCTGGAGTGAGACAGAACTGCATCCAAATCCCATCCCTATCATTGATTTAGTTACGTAAATTGAACAAGTTCCTTAAATTCTCTGAACTGCAGTTGCCTTGTCTGTGAGGTAGAAATCAGGTCAGTCTTTACTGGGTTATTGTATGCATTATAAATAATATATATAAAAGGCCTAGCACGGCACTGACATAAAACAGACACTCAAAGTGGTAACTATTACTATAACTCAGGAAAACTACTCTGCCCAACGTAGGCAGTTCTAAAGTGAAACAATATATAATAAAATCTTATTCAGAAGAACTTATAAGTAGGCAGTGGATTGGGTAGCTATATCCTATGGCTAGGTCTCAGTGCATCAATTCATATCCAAGGAGATTCTCAACATGTAGTAGATGCAACGTATTTCCAATTAATATCATCATAAGAACTAAACCTTTGTATTTCTTTGGTTTCTAAGAAATTTTCAACCTTAATAATATGTTAGAGTACTTCTAGGTTTAGCTCTTACTAAATTATAAATGCTATCATTTTATACCTAAGATGGATGGTTCACTCAGTGCAGGTGGGGGAAAACTGAATGTTTTAGACTGGCTAACTCTGGCTTGCTGAAGTTCTGGTACATGGACTAAGTGGTGAAGTCAGTAAAGCTGATGAGGTTTCATTTCTAAATGTACTAGGACTAGGTCAAGATGCTAGTTTCCAGCTGCATATATCCTTTCTGATGATGATCTTTTTTTTTTTTTTTTTTGCTTGAGTGTAAAGATATTCTTTTCTCTGTATTTTTGAGAAAATATTAGCTTGGCTGTCCCAAGCTAACATATGACGTTATGTTAGCTAAAAACTATGACGTTATGAAAGAGTGACTTCAGTGACTCAGTGCTTCCCACTTGGTAATTTCTCTCACCCTCAGGAGTAGCCTCAAATGCTAGCTCCCATCAATTACTGGATGCCCCATATTTTCCCAGCATCATTATAATCACTCCTATCAATTCAGCACCTGTAATGCTGCTTATCCGTTTACAACCTTCACTGCTTTATATATATTAGCTCAGTTTGCTACCTCTTGTCCCCCTCAAGCCAATATCAAATGTTTATTAATTAGGTAAAAATGGTATTAACCGCTTACATCAGGAAGGGCAAAAGGGTATCATCTTGAGTGCCCATTTTGAATGAGTGGTAATGGTTGGCAGAAGCACTGAATTAAGAAAAAAATTTAAGCTCTGTCCAGCCTTAGGGGGGAAGAATGCCGTGATTGATTAGCAATGTCTGCCTTGGTTAAAAGAAAAAAGAATAGAAATAGGTTGAGTGACTTGCAGGACGGAAAGGATGGGGATTCTCGGGCTCAATTTCCTTGCTGTTTATAAGCTTCTTAGAGACACAGGTAATGTTTCAACTTTCCATCATGTTGCCACAGTGTTCATTTCCAAATCATTTATTTCTTCACTCCTCCATTTATTCCTGCTGAGTTCTCCTGGACTCAGAAACTTCACACACTCTATTCCCTTATGTTGAGCCTCACATACTTCCAAGTGGCTTCCAGGTGGCTTCCAAGTGGCCTCCAAGGGTGGCCTTGTCCTGTTTATCCCGAGAAATTCGCCCAGGTTAATATGTGTCACAACATCTTTCTCTTTTATACTATAGAACTTGTATGAATTTGTAATTATTTGTTAGAATGTTTTCTTGTTAATTTACTGTTTCCCTCACTGAACTCTAAATTCCATGAGCCCAAGAACCGCATCTCTCTTTTTGACAAGCCGCCTTATTTATACCCAGCACACACATCTGGGAAAGAGTAGACATTTAATAAATATTTGTTGAAACAGCAAATCCACTAAACTTTGGAGATTCAAACTTAATAAAACATGGATCCTGGCTTCACAGAACTCATATTGTAGTGAAGCAGAAAGTTGATTAAGTAAATGATTATGATGCAATGTGATAAAAGAAACATAGACGTAAGGAAATGTCACTGCCTGCCTGGATCAGGGGACAGGTGTTGGGGACGCATTCTAAAAGTGATGTCAAGATTGAAGAGTAAAAAAAAAGATTGAAGAGGAAGGAGTAAAAATGGACCTTTTAAGAAAAATCAAGCGCTGCAACTTGTGCGATTTGAATTTGATACGTTCCACCATTAAAGTTTTTTTTTAAATCAAGCAGGGTATATTAACATGCATCTGTAGTATTGCCCTAAAAGCATTTTAAAAGAAATATGGATTTCTTTTAAATTAGGCACACAATTAGGCTTTTCCCTCAAGGTATTCTTAGTGTTAACCCTTTATATTGCTTTTTACGTGATGTACCCACTAATTGTTCTGATCCAGTGGCCTTGATGAAATTTTTGGTCATTTGCAAAAGTGTCAGTGGGGATTATGTGAGCACGAGTCTTTCAGAATTTTAAGTAGAAAATGGCTCAAGCATCTCCTACAGTTAGGGTACATGTGGTTACAGTAGAATAATTTAGAGAAGTTAAATTGGGTTTGTCTCTTTAGGTTTAAATATATGACTTGGGGATAATAAAGGAAAATCATTACTAGCACAACAAGGGATATTTAAAATAAAAGATGGTTTTAGGTACACCACTAACTTTCTTACAGCGTCAATGATAAATTAGTAGGTATTATATTGATGGTAGCAGGCGGTAACATGTCCCTTTGTAGTTGAAGCTTTGAAGCTTTTTTTAAAGCTTATTTTTATTTTTTTTAACATCTTTATTGGAGTATAATTGCTTTACAATGGTGTGTTAGTTTCTGCTTTATAACAAAGTGAATCAGCTATACACATACATATATCCCCATATCTCCTCCCTCTTGCGTCTTCCTCCCTCCCACCCTCCCTATCCCACCCCTCTAAGTGGTCACAAAGCACCGAGCTGATCTCCCTGTGCTATGCAGCTGCTTCCCACTAGTTATCTATTTTACATTTGGTAGTGTATATATGTCCATGCCACTCTCTCACTACGTCCCAGCTTACCCTTCCCCCTCCCACCCGGTGTCCTCAAGTCCATTCTCTATGTCTACATCTTTATTCCTGCCCTGCAACTAGGTTCATCAGTACCATTTTTTTTATAAGATTCCACATATATGTGTTAGAATATGGTATTTGTTTTTCTCTTTCTGACTTACTTCACTCTGTATGACAGAATCTAGGTCCATCCACCTCACTACAAATAACGCAATTTCATTTCTTTTTATGGCTGAGTAATATTCCATTGTATATATGTGCCACATCTTTATCCATTCATCCGTCGATGGACACTTAGGTTGCTAGTTGAAGCTTTTTTTTACAAATAAGCTGGAGGGGTTGTTTTTGGCTCGATTATATATTCTTTTATAAGGCAGAGAGGAAGAAAGGGAGGGATAGACTAAGAAAGTGTGGAGCAAAACATTTCCTTAAATCACATTTAAAATAAGGTAGAGTGTAGTAAAATACAGGAAGGTAGACTGAAAGGCAACAGTAAAATTTTTTTAGAGAACTTTTATAATTATGTTACATCACTTGACAGAGCTGTAGTGCTTTGTGTAGGCCTTTAAAACTTCCCCCAAACATGTTCATTCACCTTGATTCAATCATGTGCACAGAAGTTCCTTGTTGGGTTGGTAAAGCAGAATCATATCCAGGCTCTAGCTAGATCCAAACACTATTGCAGTTCTGTACAAACCTGTGTGGTATGTACAGATAGAAACAATAATATGTAAACCTGTTCACCTTTGGTACATATATCATTTCCTAAACTTATTTCATCTGTACCCACCACCCCTCCACACACACACACAAAGCACTAATACCCCTGTAAGATATATTAAATGTGTTGATTTGGATAACTAGAATTTGATCGACAGAATTCCTCCAGCAAGAGGGAGTTTTAGGTAGAATGGAAGAGAAACTCATGGAAACGCTTGAATGGTCCTTTCCTTGATTCCACAAAATGAGTAAGACTGATCGAGTCCCTTTAATATGCAGCATCCGTATTGCATTTGTTCTTACATTTTATGCTGTAATTAAATACAGAGTAAAAGTTATTGAGTGAATATTAAGTTTATTGGGTAGCTGAGTTGATAATTGTATTTTATTTTTGTGCATTGGAAATCTATGTACATTTATATTGTAGGAATATGGCAATGCTCCAAGAAAAATGAGAAATTCACTGGTAATTTCCCACCCAAAGAGAGCCATTGTTAACGTTTTAATATATACTCTTTGTGTCAAGTTTGTTTTTTAGTCAAAAATGGCATCTTATTGCTTGAATTTGCATTTCACTGATTATGTGATAAAAACTCCTTTTTAGGGCTTCCGTGGTGGCGCAGTGGTTGAGAGTCTGCCTGCCGATGCAGGGGACGTGGATTCGTGCCCCGGTCCGGGAAGATCCCACATGCCGCGGAGCGGCTGGGCCCGTGAGCCATGGCCCCTGAGCCTGCGCGTCCGGAGCCTGTGCTCCGCAACGGGAGAGGCCACAACAGTGAGAGACCCATGTACCACAAAAAGAAAACAACAACAACAACAACAACTCCGTTTTAATTTAATTTTTTTTGAGGTAACATTGGTTACCGCCTCTCAGCTCGAAATTCACTCTTTTGTTACTTGCTCTGTGAAAAGTGCTATGGGTCCTTTAAATAGTTTTTCCTTGGCCAGCTTGTGTGATGTTAGGCTTTCCTAATTGATGGCACCTGAGGAAGGTGTTGCTTCGTGATGCCCCGGTGCTTGCTGGGAAGGCTCTTGGTGGCGTCTTCAGCACCCACTCACTCCTGCAGCTCCGAGGGTGTCCTCAGCCCTGCTCCTGGGGCTGACAACTTCTCCGGTAGTCGGCTTCAGCAGTGCGCAGAGAGAGCAATGGACGACAGCTTCCGTCAGCATCTTCTATCAAGCAGTTCTGGAGTAGCGCCTCAGGTGAGAAATCTCCCCGTGCATAGTTTTACTGGAACCCTAGAATGTGGATTTCCAGCAACTTACAGAGGGCATATTTCTAGAAAGTTCCACCATGAGACACCACAGCAGCTTCTTTACCATCCAGTGAGCCACAGTCATGCTCTTTTCAACCGGGTCTGGACCTCAGTCCTGTGGGCAGGGAGGAGGTCTTCTTTTCAACTGGAGGGTTAGCGGCTCTCCTTATTTCTGCTCTGTGTTTTGGCGTTCTCTTTACTTGTCGCTGGCCATTCCTTCCTTACTCTAATCCTCTTTCATAATTAATAGTTTTTTCATTACATTTTCCATGCTCAAATTACTGTTTGTTTTTCTTCTGGTTGGACCCAGAATAATAACTAAATAATCTAATATTAGTGTGTTATTGTTTTATTTTAAAACCCATTTTTCACATTTTTTTGTTTCTACATCATTATTTTAATGGTTTCATAGTAGTCCATGTAGTAGTAAATACTTCATGCCTATTGTTATACAGTTTATAATATATGTTTTCATTTTCACAATTGTAGACAACGCTTTAGTGGACATCTTGATACACATCCTTTGCTCCTATCCATAATGATTTTCATTAGTTCTCAGTCATTTGGACATTTTAGTCAGAGGCAAATGATGAACACACCACGTAAAGTGCTTTATATATTTCCAGGGGAATACTGAACATATTATTTAGTGCCATAGCAAAACATCAGAAAAAAGTGAGGAAATCATGATTTTTATTGTCTTCTGCCAAACTCTCATAGCAAGAATCTGAAAAATCTCTGGTGAAACACAACTGAAACTAGATTTGAGATTGAGCCATTAAATCCCAGTTATCACCAATCACTTCTGGCTGCTTCTGATTAAACACTTTCTTTGTGTTTACAATTGGGGAACCCACCTCATGAAAAGAATGGCAAATGGGAAAGAAGTAAATGATTCAGAATATCTTGGTCGTTCCTGGGAGAGAGTGCTCTGACAAAGCAAACGGTTTACCTGAATGTCTTAAGCAAACTGAGCTTGGCTGATTTCCTGTGCTTACAGAAAAGAACCGCTGTAGCTTCAGCTGGGAACCCTAAGCCAGTGGCTCAGTGGTTGTTTTTTTGACGTGCCTGCATCACAGGTATAAACAATCTGCGATGTTGAGCTAAACATACCTAAACTGCTGAGGATCTTTCAGGTTAATTTAAACCAACAGGGAATGATCCTGACTGGCAACAATAGAAGATTCTCTCCCAGCAGGAAGTGCATGGGGGCATCCCTTCTAGATCAGACATGCTTCAGAGACTGCTTCTGGAAGCGGTTGCCTTAATTGAATGTTTGTGTCTGAATGTTTGTTGCTCACAGATGTTTCTCACCAATACTGTTGAGCCTTTTGGTGGTTTCTAAAAGAGGCTATGTTAATCTCAGAACAAGGAGATACAACATATATGACATGTAATCACACTATAATGATAAAAATAGACACATGCCGTCATGGGCATTATCAACAACACAACACAATCACTGTAACTTATCGGGCACCTGTTATGTAGACAACATGTCTCTTGTCCATGGATTAGTGTAGTTATCCTCACAAAGCTCTTAAGAGCAAGTACCAATAATATCCCCATTTTACAGATGAAGACACTGAGGAAGAGAAAAGTTAAGAATTTGCCTATGATCAGTTATCCATCTGTTCAGCCAGTGCACAAATTACACTGCCCAACTCCAAGATCAGGTGAGTACAATGGCCTGAGCACCATGCTTTACTGCTTCCCACATATTTAGGAGCTAAAAGAAATCAAGTAGTGGACCTTAAAGAAAATCTTCCTCTACCTTCGTTCAACTCTTTTCGCTTTCATTGTGGTGGAGTCTGTGAGAGACTTAATGTATCATGTAGAATTATCAAGTTAAATGACTGCATTTTTCCCCTTAATTGACCATTTTGAACTGAATTGCTTGGATTTATCAGATTTTTTGTAATGCAGTGTGGTCTACAATAGCTATTACCAGCCTCTTTCCCACCATCACTACACGTGAAAAATAAAATTCACACATATGACATTCTATCATGTGCTTATCCAGAATTAATGCACAAAGCTGCATAAGTAAAAATCTGTGGTTTATGCACAGCTGCTGTGTCTCCCAGTCACCCTAGGGTCTGCAGTTAAGGACCTGCAAGTCTAGAGAAACTGAGAGAGACGTGTTGGCTTGGCCAATAGATCTTGAGCACCTATAAAGTGCAAGGAGCTGGATCACTGTGGTGGACTTGTCGGGGATTTAAAAATAATAAGACAGCCTGGGAGACAGGCTTTGACACCACTGACAAATATACACTTCAATTACCAGGCAGTGAGAAAAGGAGGGACGTGGGTAGAGGAACATGTCAGCAGGGTGTGCTGCGTGTGGCCCATCTTCAAGTCTCAGTTGAATTCTACTGTTCAAATGTGGGCCACTTGTGGGAAATTCTGTACCATGAGGGTTTTGCGTAATGTTTAAAACGTCTTACAAAAAGATGAATAGGAGACATAACAGGTGGCAAATCAGAAAGTTGTGTCTTGTAAACAGGGGGAGGTCAATCCAACCTCCAAATCCCAAAATATATCAATATCCCGTAATAGAGAATCACTATCAGGGAACTTGCTGTTTGTTTATTAGTGGCAGCATGGCATAAAATCAGGATAATTCAGCGTGTAAAATCCCTACTTTGTTTGAATTTATAACTAGTATAAATACTTCTAAGATTATATACATTTAAATTTTTTCTGCAACAAGTTAAACAGGATCACAAATTCACATGATGCTCAAAAGAACACTCAGAAATATTTAATGAAAACCTTCATTCTAGTGATGAGGAAACTCTAGCTCAAATAAGAAGCAAAAATCCATACTCAAGCAAACAAATCTGTAAAAGAGTTGTAATCAGAAATATCCAGTTGTCCTACCTCCTAATTTTGTGATCCATCTGCTTCACCATCAGTCAAAAAATCTGATTCTTCGAATAAAGAACTTGGGCTTGGCTTTATAGAGTAAGATTAAAAGAAAAAACCAAACACTTAGGCAAAGGAACAAACAGCCAAAATTAAGTAAATCTGGGATTTTTTTTAAACCAGCGTTGTCTGCATTGTTATTTTGGGCTCAGAGTGATAGCTTGATGCCAAATTTAAATGGAAAGCATTATCTACTCCATATTTATAAATCTTTAGATTCTGCATGTGTCATGAAAAATGTAAGTAAATTTTATAATAGTAAGGTGTGTGGGATTAATTTGTATTCTATGTTGAAAAGCTCCATGGTAGGCAATTAATTCATGAAACACCAGCGATTGCTGCCTTAAGGGCTACATTGCTAGATAAAATTACAGACCTCAAATCTTATTATTACACTGGTATCTATTTTTTGTGTGGTCTAGGGAATATATCATCTTAAATTGAATATTTACCTAATCAGTAGGCTAAGGGTATCTTCTGGGTTCTGCCCCCTTCGACTCTAGAACACATTGTCTAGTTGTGAATATTAATATGCTGCTTATATAGTTAGGTACTACGGCTTACTGTTTTCACTTCATGGCACACTTATTAAATGATACTTGTATGCTATACTAGAATAAACTAGAGGGGATCTAAATGGAGCTTGGAAAAAATTGTATAGCCTTTATATTAAACAATGATAAAGTAAAACAACTAATATAAATAAAAATTTAAAATAGCAAGCCATAATACAGTATAAAGTATTGGGAAAGATATCAAATACTTAATTTACATAATTTTCAAGTAATGCTTTTCAGGATTTTTACTGAGAAACTTGTAGTTGCTTCCACAAACATAAGTGTTTTTTGGTTTTTTCGTTCTGTTTTGTTTACCAGGTCTTACTCTTGAAGTTGTGACTGTAATTCTAATCAGTGTTTTAATAACATCTCTCTATTTTTGATCGTCACATTAGACAAGAAAATTTTAATCATTTTTACGATCATTCAAAAATTTTCAAGCCAGTGTTTTTAAAAGAATCTTGTTTCTTCTTTCTTTGGCACACAAAAACTCATTGCAGTATCATCTGATGATGTGTATGAGACTGATTTCGTTCCAAGTTGGTGGTTGCTTTTATAAGGTATGTCCCAATAATGATGGTAGAAGGCACAGACTGTGGTAGAGCCTTCACATCCACTAGGCGGTCATATCATCTTTACATGAAGACAGAGATGGGCGGGTAACCACTTAAACCCACGCTGACAAGGTCTCCTGGGATTCCCGCCCCGGCCTGCTGTATCTTTGCTCTGGATCATTAGTTCTTGTAGCAATCTTAGCAGTCTCTTGTTCACCATGAGCATTGGCATACTCGCCGCTGGCTGTTGCACAAGTTGATGCCCGCTGGTTGAATGGCGAGAGAACTTTGATGGACCCATGGGTGTGGCGTTTCTCACTGTGTCTGCCATCCGAGACCACTTTTGACCTTTTGTCTGACTCTCTCTCTCTTGGGTAACCTTCCTGGGAGACCCTAGAGAGGCTATTTGTGGCTGAATGTGAATAGTTCCAGGGTTCTGGGTAACCCAGGCTGTACCAGGCAGCCCCAAGGGTTGAGGGGATCATTATCTCATGTCCCACTTACAAACATTAGATTCAGAACTGTATACCTAAGCAGACTGCTTGGTACCCTCTGATTCAGGTATGTGACTTAAAACAGCCTTGAAGAACTTTGAAAGTAATATAAAAAATGGCAAACTTCTCTATTTTACCCTTTCTTTACCTAGACTAAACCTGCAGCCTCACAGGAGCTGAGAACATATTTATTCTTTATCTTTTACTTAAGACACTCAGCAGGAAGGTAACACACTTTGAATGAAAAAGGACAATTCAAGTTAGGTTGGTGCTTTGCCTAAGCCAGAAAGGTTTAGGGAGAGAAACTGAGGATGAAGAACAAAAGAGACAAGCTTTTTTCTTTTCTTTTTTTTAACCTCTGATGGTTTGACTTAATTCTATTATTTGAATGATTTTGAATTGATTTGGACACACCCACATTTAAATATAAGTTCAAAAATGCATTCTAAAGTCAAATGGAAAGTAATTTGTGTGGTCTTGTTATGAAAATAATTGTTTTATTCTCTGTATACTCCAGTCTCTCCACTCATTTATTCATACTTGTATTCATCTATTTACACATCATTCATATATTCACAAAATATTTGTTACTGTGGCTACTATACCTGGTATTGATCGAGGTGCTGAGCTGGAAAGGTGAAAAAGTCATTATCATTACCTTGGAGGGTCTCCCAGTCTTGAGGGGAGTCATAGAGGTTAACACATAATTATTGTACAGTTGGACAAGTATCATTATAGTCTTATGAACAGAATATCAGGAGAAAAATATTTTATTTAGTCTTATTATGTATCTGAGTATTCACCTGCCCAAGTTGGAAATGTATCTAATAGAGTTTGTGCTTTTAAGGACATAATCCAACATGATATTTTTTATTTGCTGAGATCTTTTCTCCATGAAGTGAATTAGGAGCCCAGGCTTCTTCTGTGTCCTGACTCTATTTCCTAGGGCCTCAAAGCCTTTGGAATGTAGTTGGAAGACAGAGGAGAAAAGGGTGTAGAGGCTCTGCTCTTAATCACTCCATCCCAGAAGTGACATTCATTACCTTTGCTCACATTCCATTGACAGGGTATACATGCAGGAGGTGCTGGGTCCTGCAGCCCTGGCAAGTTAACATCTAGCAATAGTTTTACACAGAGGAAGGCTAGGAGCTCTTTGCTGAATTGCTCACATTCTCTGGACAAAAGTAAGGAAGTCTGTGGCTGTTTATCCCCTTCTCAAATGTATGCTTCATTTTTTTCCATCCCTCTAACTCTAATCATGGGCAGCAATATTTCTTCAATATTTTATCCACTCACACTGTCCAGGGAGGTTTCTTCGGCACAACAAGCAAGGCACACTGGCTTTATTTTTATAGCATATTTCCCACAGTCGTATCAGATAAAATGCATTACATCTCACCAGGTGACTGCTGAATAATCTCACAACTGTGGCTTCCATGTGAAAGGCAGAGATGATTAGCTTCCAAGGTGTTTGTGGGCCAGAATTGCTCTGCTTCCCTTAACTAGGTACCTTAACAGGTACTAACCTGTTAAGAGTACCTGTTCGAGTTCTTTGAGCTTTGTATACTGTTCCCTTGATTCACAGGAAGAAATCATAGACTTAATAGTCTGGTTGTGAGGATTAAATGAGATATTTTATATAAAGTGCTAAGCATGGCTTTAGGCACATATAGAAAGCAATCCATAATTGAGGCTCTTGTCATTGCTAATTAAGGATAGGATATTAAGCGAAAATGGAAGTGTCCTTTTTGTGTAGGAGGATGATATACTGAAACATTTAAACGTATTATTTCCTGTAACTAATTTCTAATGAGATTTCAATGTGTGCTTGCTGTCTGATTCCCCAAGAGAATGGATTTTTTCCCTCACCTTATCACATAGATATTGCCTGAATAAGGTCCAAATACCTGTAACTGAATTCACTTTTAGGATTGCACTATCCTTTAAGAGGCAGCAAAATATATTAATAAAGAGTGTTAGTTCTAAACTCAGATTTCAAGTTCTAGCTGGGTTACTTATCAGCTGTGTGACCTTGATCAACCTGTTTCTGAATCTGTGAATGTTAGCCAGTGATCTTCCTTTCTAGGGACATTATGCTGGGAATGAGATGATTTATATAAAACACTTAGCAGAGAAGATGGCATAGAGCAAGTATCTAATACATGTTACTTTAATCATGATGATTACACAGAATATTGGGATTGGGGTCAGATGACCTGAGTTTATATCTGTGTTCTGTTGCTTTTAATCTTACTGAGCCTCGGTCTCCTCATCCATAAAATGGGGCTAATAATATTCTCTTCACACAGTTGTTATGGTGATTTTAATGCATGTGAAAGTTCATAGAATCTTGCCTAGAACCTGTAAAATATTAAATACGTGTTAAAATTATTTTCTTTTATTTGCGGTATCTGTGGCCCTAGGCAAGTTGATCTTCCTCTCGTATTGGTTATGCCTCCTACTTGGCCTGTTATAGTTAACATAAAAAACAAAACAAAACAAAACAGGGCTTCCCTGGCAGTGCAGTGGTTGAGAGTCCGCCTGCCGATGCAGGGGACATGGGTTCGTGCCCCGGTCCAGGAAGATCCCACATGCCGTGGAGCGGCTGGGCCCGTGAGCCAGCCAGGCCGCTGAGCCTGCGCGTCCGGAGCCTGTGCTCCGCAATGGGAGAGGCCACGACAGTGAGATGCCCACGTACCGCAAAAAAAAAAAAAAAAAACCAAGAAAACAAACCCTCAAGCAACTCTAAAAATAGTACTATATCTAACATTATTATTTAAGAAGAGGATGGCATTCTGTTCCTGAAGGATTTGGCCATTGGAATTATGGAGGAAGACCATCTTGGGATTTGCGTGGTGACATTTCTTAAATGCATGGGTTGCTTTCATCACACAGTAGGGAAATACTAATATCTATAATTTTATAATCCCTAACCCAGATTAACTTTAAAGCCATTAGTAAAGACGAATTCCATTTTGATATTTAGTACCCTGCTAGAGTATCTCTCACTACAGAAGTTTAAAATAAGCATAAAAATAAATCCAGAAACAGATAAAACTAGCCTGTGCTGTGGGACACCATATTCCCAGCCAGTCCAATCTGAGGTCCACAGTCAAAAAGGATTTTAATCTATGAACTATGTCTACAGTGGGTGTTGATGGGAGACAATGAGAAATTGATGCCTTTTTACCCTCCCTCTGTCCTGAGGTGGTTTCTATTTCAGGTTCCATCATTACACCATTATAGAGAAGCCCTCCCTATGCTAATATTTTTCTTAGACTTTGAACAAACTCAAGACACCATAAGATTGTTTTTTTTTTAACAAGGAGGGAAACCTGAGAGCTTTCTGTGGTATCTCTCTTGTACTCCTCCTGTTCTCCTATGTGGATGCCCTTCTCTATCTTATATCACTTCCCCAGTTCAAGAATCCTTCAAGAGTAGCCTCAAAGCCCATCTCTTCTTTGCAAAGTTACTTGTTCCATATTGCTTACATAGATCTCTCTTCTTCCAACCCCCTTGAAACCCTGTTCTTATCTTTCAGTTGAGTGTTGAATCACAGAATTTCTATCATATTATTTAAGTAGCGCAGGGAGAGGCTAATCCTTGAAATCAGGAAATAATTATATCTTAAATTATAATTTACAGCTCCGTGGCAGTGAACACAGTGGCTAAATAAATAAAAATTTAATTAAAATGGTATGCAATGAGGGCCTTACAAAAATGCCGTTAAGAATAACATCGTTTGCATAAAACTGAATATCTAAAAACAGCTAGATAACTATTTAACTTTCCAATTGTATGTATAGATAAAGCACAAGGATTTGCCCATTACGATTTTATTTTCCATGGTAGGTCATTTCAGATGCTTTAAGTGACCCTACAGGCATCTTTTTAAGATTACCTTTGGACCCTGGTTTTTCATCTTGGGACTGCCGCCATGTACAATCCTAAAATGTTCCATAAAGGCTCAATCTTGCTTTTATTTAATGAGCCATTTCCATTTAGTTAAAATTAAACTCTCAGCTACAGGAATATCTCCCAGGACTCAAAGCTTTCCCTTCTCAATTAAAGCGTCTAACCTGCTAGCTTCCTGAGGGCAGTGAGCTCAGAGTGAAGCTGAATGACAGTGAAACCCCAAAGTGACGTGACATCGCTTCATTCCAGAATGGGTGTTCCCTGACGGCTGCATCTAACATATGCACAAAATCTCCCTCTCAATTTGCACTTCCAACACCATTCCTAAAATGTAAGCATTGTTCTTTGGTGTCTCACAGGTAGCATAAATTAAATGGGATAGTTTTTATATTGTGTTCCACCTCCATGTAGATTTTTCTTTACTGGTTTCTACATGTGTCTCAAGTTAAAGCACTGTTTCCTAACTATCTCACTCCCTCTCCTGTTTACCTTCCTGTCCCTCACTTGCATACCAGAGCACAGTAAGCAGACATTTTTCCTAGTAGCCACCATTGATCCATCCCCTATTGCCCTGTCCTCATAGGACCTGATTTGACAGGAAAAGATGTTCATTCTCAGATATTTACCAGCATGAGTGAGACTACCAATGCTTCATCCTTTCATTCACTGTGTTAGGTTTGTAAGAGACACTTAATCTCTTTTGGTGCCCAGCTGGAAATCCATAGGGAGAGAAGGAGCAAACAGGTATGCTGCTAATTATCAAACAGGTTGTTATGATGGGACACAGAACAGGGAATGAGAGCTCACCTGGTTGGAAGCAGGTGATCAGGGGTTTGACTTTTTAATAACTTTATTGAGGTACAATTTACACACAATACATTGTTCATATTTAAAGTATACTAAATACTGTGAGTTTTAATATATGCGTAGACCCACAAACCCAGCATCCCAATCAAAGTACCAAATATATTATAATTCCCAGTGTTTTCTTGTGCAGCTTTGCAATGCTTTCTTCTCTCTATGCTTTACTCACTATATATTAGTTTACATTTTCTAGAATTTTATAAAAATGGCATTATGCTTTTTTTTCTTGGTCTGAGTTATTTTACTCAGCATAATAATTTTGAGATTCATTCATGTCATTGAACATATCAATAGCTTACTCCATTTATTCATTTACTTATTTATGGCTGAATAGTATTCCACTACAAGAATATACCACAATTTAACTTTGCACTTCCTGATGGGCATTTGGGTTGTTTCCCGTCTTGTCTTTTATAACTAAATTTGTTAGGAATATTTATCTACAAGTCTTTGTGTGGATGATATACTTTCATTTCCTCTTGGTAAAAATTTAGAAGTGGCCTTGCTGGGACATACTATCAGGACTTTTGACTGATGGAACAGCATAAGAGGTTGGAATACACACAGTAATGAATCTTTGAAGGAGGAGAGTTGGGGCACCTTTTGGTCCCTTCCCAGGGGATAAGTATATAGTTCAAAGGTACCTTAAATTTGCCAAGTTTTGAGTCTCAATTCTTGACCTTTTTCAAATGTGGTCCTTTGTCAGTATTCCTTTGTTCAGTAAATTGTACCACCATCTGTGAAGTAAATAATGGCTGCACATAACTAATCAATAATCAGCCATTTTGTCCAGATTTTCAAATGTGTTGGTATAAAGCTACCATGGTATTCTTTTGTAATTAAAAAAAAAATTCTCTCTGTTTTATAGCTAGTCCCATCACTATCATATTTGCCAAATATTGCTTATTTTATTGGTCTTTCTAAAGAACAAGCTTTTGGTTTTATTTGTCAAGTGTACTGCTTTTCTTCTCGATTTTTGACTTTTCTCTTGATTAATTTTGTCCTTCCACTCTTTGGGATTTACCTTGTTCTTTTTCTATGTCTACTGTCCATTTCCTGTAGCTTCAAGAGCCATTTTCAACAACTCAGCGAGCTCTGCTGGCTGTGTCATGGCCACTTCATCATATGCCATTAAAACTTCATCTCATACACTGGGTGAAGACTGAGCAGTCTTATTTTGCTTTCAAAATTGTTCTATGGCCTTGGGTCCTTCTTCTTCTCCTAAAATTAGCACTATCATCATGGAAAATTCTAGTGGGCCTAGAATTCTAGGCTTGCCTTTCCTGCAGTTTCATAATAAAAGAAAAAAACATTTCCACCCTTTTTTTGATGTTGATCGAAAATTTAGCAACACTTCTTTGCACTATATTCAAATCCCAAAATATAAGCAAGCCTTCATGCACACAGGCTCACTGAAATGTCATAATCTTAAACTATGTATGACCTTGAACAATGACCTTTCCAAATACTCCACACTCTTCCTAGGTGTTCAGACTTTTTCATTCCTACATCTTTTACACATGGTCGATTTGTGTCATAAGTTCTTCCTCACTCCCACTTCTGAGTATATATCCAAAGGAAACATCATCATTATTTGAAGATATCTGTACTCCCATGTTCATTGTAGCATTATTCACAAGAGCCAGAGTATGGAAACAACCTAAGTGTCCATAGTAGATTAATGGATAAAGGAAATATGGTATATATATATCTATATATATATATATATATATATATATATATATATATATATATACATACACACAATGGAATATTATTCAACCTTAAAAAAGAAGAAAATCCTGTCATTTAAGTCAACATGGATAAAACTGGAGGACACTATGCTAACTGAAATAAGACAAAGACAAATAGTGCATGATGTCACTTATAATGTGGACTCTTAAAAAAATAATGAAATAAATCAACTCTTCCCTCCCTGTACATTTTCCTCAGCAGAATCTAGCAACCTCTACTATGAGTCTTATCTTTTTTTTCTTTTTATTGTTTGTACCAGATCACAACCCCAGGGAACCTATGTATTTACCGATGTATATCTAGATTATAGTTTACCATTGTTCTTTTTCTTTGCAATTCATTCCGTCCACTTCTGGCATCAGAACCTCATTTTTCCTTTGGAGAAGTCCTTGTGACTCAGGTAGGCTGTGTGTCTGCTCCCTAGGCTGTGTGACTTGGGGCTGGCTAGACACAGTGTTTTATATATACTGTATATGTCTTAAGTACTTATTTCTCTGTTTTCCATCATTTTCCCTCCAAATTTCAGTGTAGTTATTTTTTAATTGACATTTGTAATACTTTCTTTTGTTTGACTAAGGTACTGTTAAACCGATCTTCTGAGTGCTTAATTTCAGCATTTTTAATTCTAGAAGTTTCTTTTGGTTGCATTTCACAGATAATTTTTGCTTAAATTGTACATGTTGTCCTTTTTTTAATACATTAATCATAATTTTAAATAATAGTTTCATTGAGATATAATTTATTTTCCATATTATTTAAAGTGTACAATTTAATGTGTTATGCATCTACCACCACAATCAATTTTAGAACTTTCATCCACCCCCCAAAAGAAAAAGAATCTATTATAGGTCACTCACTCCCCCATTTCTCCAAACCCTAGGCAGCCACTAATATACTTTGTCTCTACAGATTTGTCTAGACTGGACATTGCATACAAATGGAATCATACAATTACTTAGCATGTTTTCAAGGTTCATCCACGTTGTAGCATGCATCAGTACTTGATTTCTTTTTATGGCTGAATAATACTCCATGGTGTAGATATTACTATGTTTCATTTATCCATTCACAGTAAATGGCCATTTGGGGTATTTCCACTTTGGGGCTCTTATGAATAATGCTGCTGTGGTTAGATTTATGTGCAAGTTTTGTATGCAGGTCTAGATTTGTTTTTTAAATTAACAGACTATTTCGGAGCAGTTTCTGGTTTACAGAAAAATTAAGCAGAAAGGACAGAATTCTCATACCTCCTTACCTCTCTACCCAGTTTCCCCTATTGTTAACATCTTACATTAGCGTAATACATTTGTTATAGTTAATGAACCAATATTGATACATTATTACTAACTAATGTCCATGGTTTACTTGAGACTTCACTCTTTGTTTTGTACATTGTATGATTTTTGACAGATGTGCAATAACCTGTATCCACCATTACAGAACCATACACAGGAGTTTCTCTGCCTTTAAAATTCCGGGCTTCACCCATCCTTTTCTCCCTCCCCACAACCTCTGGCAACCACTGATCTTTTGACTGTCTCCACACTTTTGCCTCTTCCTAAATTTCAAATACCTGCAATCATATAATATGCATGTAGCCTTTGCAGATTGGCTTTTTTTCACTTAGCAATATGCATTTAAGCTTCTTCCATGTCTTTTCATGGCTTCATAGCCTTTTCTCTTTATTGCTGAATGCTATTCCTTTGTACCGATATACCATAGTTTGTTTATCCATTCACCTATTGAAAAACATCTTGGTTGATTTCAGGTTTTGGCAATTATGAAAGAAGCTGTTATAAACATCCATGTGCAGGTTTTTGTGTGGCTGTAACTTTTCAGTTCCTATGGGTAAATACCAAAGAGCATGATTACTAGATCACTGTATGGTAAAAGTATGTTTAGTTTTGTAAGAAACTGCCAAGTATCCTCCTAGCAACAAATGAGAATCCCAGTTGTTCTGCATCGTCAACAACTTTGGTATTTCAGTATTTGGATTTTAGACATTTGAATAGGTGTGTAGTGGTATCTCATTATTGTTCTAATTTAAAATTCCCTGATGACATGGAATGTGTAGCATCTTTTCATACGCTTATTTGCCATGTGTCTATTTTCTTCGTTTAATCATAGTTGTTTTGTTTTTTAACCAAGGCCTACTAACTCTTGTCCTCCTGTGTCTACTTATATTGTCTTCTTTCTTTCTTTTTTGCTTTTTTGAGCTTTTGATCATTTAGTCTTTTTCCTGGTATGTCCAATTATTTTTTATATTAAAATGGGGCTTAAATTATTTTAGGAAACTATAAAAATACCTCCACATTCCGGATGTTGTTATCGTTCTCTTGAAAAGATTTCCTTTTGCCCATGGCAGACAGTTACTATAGGGACTGGAAACCTTAGTCCATTCTCAGTTTGAGCTCATTCAAAGCCGTTTTTCAATCTGTGTGACGGTTGGTCTATTTCTGTCTCGTCCTTCCTCTACGGGTGTTGCCCTTTGGGATTACCATGTGAACGTTTGGATTCTCCCTATTCCCAACTACCCTTGTATTTGTTAGGCTTTAAATGTAATGGTTCCCGCAGCCCTGTGAGACTAAGGATACATGTAGCTTGTCATTCCATTAGTTGTTGCCTTTAGCTTGAGCTCTTGCCGTTTGGCTTCTGTGGTTAGAGTCTTCTGAACTCCTTGGCTTTTCAGCTCCTAGGCTGTATGAGTTGAATCAGCAAATGCCCCAAGGAGAAAGGCTGCACCAAATGTCAAGCTTGCATCTGTGTTTCCCTTCTCTCCAGAACTTGGCCCACATGTCTCGGTGTCTCTCTAACATATGGATGCTGGTGAAGAGATGTTTTCTTACCTTATCCAGGTTTTCTAAAATTTCTTTAGACTTCACCTGATCTTATGTTATTATTGAAGTATCATCTCAATTATCCCTAGAAAGAAATTTTGCAATTTTATGTTTTATTATTTTATTTTCTATATTACCTCAGTTTCTGTAGAGACCTTTTACCTGATTGTTCAGTCTAGTTCCTGTGTTACCAGTAAGATGGAGATAGGTGGAGGCTAAGAATATTGGGGGGAAAATCACTGATGAATGATATGTCTTGTTCTTTTTGTTTTTCCTCTCCTTATTTACTCTGGCAGCCTACATTTGCCCTTCTTGATTTAACCCAGTTGCCCAAATACGCAACCCACTCTGGCAAAGAGCTGACTTTACTCTCATAAATGTCTGTATGTTAGGATTAGCTAGATGATGAACACCATGCCAAAGTTCTTTGTGTGACCAGTCAGAATGGCCATCATAAAAAATCTACAAACAATAAATGCTGGAGAGGGTGTGGAGAAAAGGGAACCCTCTTGCACTGTTGGTGGGAATGTACATTGATACAGCCACTATGGAGTACAGTATGGAGGACAAGACAGAAATAGACCAACCGTCACACAGATTGAAAAACGGCTTTGAATGAGCTCAAACTGAGAATGGACTAAGGTTTCCAGTCCCTATAGTAACTGTCTGCCATGGGCAAAAGTAAAAAACTAAAAATAGAACTACCGTATGAGCCAGCAATCCTGCTGCCTGGCATATACCCTAAAAAAACCGTAATTCGAAAAGAGACATGTACCACCATGTTCATTGCAGCACTATTTACAATTGCCAGGACATGGAAGCAACCTAAGTGTCCATCGACAGATGAATGATAAAGAAGATTTGGCACATAGGTACAATGGAATATTACTCAGCCATAAAAAGAAATGAAATTGAGTTATTTGCAGTGAGGTAGATGGACCTAGAGACTATCACACAGAGTGAAATAAGTCAGAAAGAGAAAAACAAATACCGTATGCTAACACAGATATATGGAATCTAAAAAAAAAAATTTTGTTCTGAAGAACCTAGGGTCAGGACAGGAATAAAGACGTAGAGGATGGACTTGAGGACACAGGGTGGGGGAAGGTTAAGCTGGGATGAACTGACAGAGCGGCTTGGACATATATACACTATCAAGTGTAAAATAGATACTAGTGGGAAGCAGCCACATAGCACAGGGTAATCAGCTCCGTGCTGTGTGACCACCTAGAGGGGTGGGGTAGGGAGGGTGGGAGGGAGGGAGATGCAAGAGGGAAGAGATATGGGGATATATGTATATGTATAGCTGATTCACTTTGTTATAAGCAGAAGCTAACACAGCACTGTAACGCAATTATACTCCAATAAAGATGTTAAAAAACCCAAAAAGTTAGAGAGTAAAAAGTTCAAAAGAATTGCCCACACTCCTCCAACAGACTCTCTAACATTTAGCAGAATAGAATTCACACTGAATCTGGTTTATGAGTAAAAGACAAGTCAACTTTAAAGTGGATCACAGATGACAACATTTCTTTTCCATGTGCCTGCTTTGGAGCCATATTTCTGCTGACCACTCAAAACCTTCCTCTTGAGTATTCTGTGATATATTAGAACCAGGAATAAGGGATGTTAGTGCTGGAAGGGTCAGCCAGTGGTCTGGGATTTAATTCACATATCCTTTCTGCACCAGGCTCTTTAAGATCATTGAGTTAGCCTAAGAATTTTGAAGCTGTAGAATTCAAGACAGTACATTACAATACGCCAATATTACTATTCTCCTGCTCTGACATTCTCCACTGATGGACAGATGAAGGAGAAGGAAGGGCAGTCACCAGTAACTGAGAGCAAATAAAACTGGAATATTATAATTCAGTATCATTTGAGTGACTGAATTGGCTGGCAGAGTGTTCTGCAGTTAAGGGTGAGGAAAGATTAATTCTGCACATGACAGCACTACTGTATTTATACAAGTCTACTGGGACAGTTGTTTACCTTGAATTGTTTTCTTCATTTCAGTCAGACAGTTGTGTTGACTGATTTTCCTTTTTGATGTATGAAATGACTGACTGAATTTACCATTTAATTTCCACTAATGCACTGTAAAAACAATACATTAGTCAACTTGGATTGGCAGGTATGAAAATGTTTACCCCAGAACTAGACAGAAATATAATATTGCCTTCTACAGAAATATAGGTCATATGCCCTGGATGTGGGGGAAATGTTCCAATTTTAACTATTTTGCCACGTTTCAAAAATGTAGGGTCACTGATCCCATAGTAAAAATAAGAAGATCTGTGAAGTCCAGATAAACATAGTTTTGTGTGACTCTGACAATCACATAACACAAAAGAAAAAAACTATTATGAGATAAATTTTCCTGAGTTTCATACTTATCAAAACAAGTTTCATACTTGTTTCTATGTTAAACTTTTGAGTCTTTTTCTAGAAGTTCTTTAGGAACAAACACTTCAAATACATTCATAGAAAACCCTCTTTATTTATAATTTCATTCTTCCAGTATTTATAGTTATTACGACAGGCCATTTCTCCATGTCCCATCCCATGATTCTCTGCTCCTACTGAACATTTGGAAATTGGTGGCATGAGCAGGAAAGTGAAGACGTTTTTGAGATTACTGAATAATGCTGATTTTATAAAGACTGCTTTCTTCCATAGTTGACAAACTTATGATGGTACCGATGGTTGGATATTACTCTTAGAGATGCAAAAGGTCTTAAGGAATCTTCCATATTCCATTCACCAATCTGTGTTCTTGTTCAAAGCAAAATTAATTCCTTTCAAAATTAACATATTAGCTTAATAATAATTTTTAATCTTAAAATAATCTATCTGTGAGAATGGGAATTTTGGGTAGGAAAAAGTGACAGAAGATGGGACAAAAAGAGAATTCATAGAAAGACAAAACAGAATTTTTTAAATAGTGAGTACGAAGTTCTGTTTCCAACTCTATCAGTTTACCTTAGGAAAACATACTAAAAAGGCCAGATAAATCATAAGTAACATTTGACTGTGAGCGTTAGAAAGCTACTGAGGTAGCCATGGCCTAGAAAAGTAAAATAGAGAAAGAAACTCACTGAAGTGAGAACAATATTCTGCACATGTGTTTCTAGCCCAGTCATTTAGAAACTACTGATGAAGAGCAAAAGTCTGAGAAACCAAATGCGGCTCCTAAGAGGTAGAAAAGCCAGTAGATCTTAGGACAATGTCATAGGACTAAGGAAACCAGAGTTGGAATTGAGAAATAACAAGGCAGCTAGAATTTTAAGGACCAAAATCACAGAGAGAGTAAAGATTCAGAGAACGGAGCTGGATTCAGCAACAGTGTTCCCTTGCAGTATTTTCCATGTATAATAGGTAGACAAGGCAAGATGCTAAGAAGTCAAACAAAAGCTAACTGAAGTCAAAGCAGACACTTAATTGGCTCATAATGCTGAAGAGACAAAATTGGGGTTCAGAACCTATGAAAGATTTATGGCCCAATGGAAAACTAATGATATGAATTAGGACATTGGAAGTCTCTACATATGTGTGTATGTGTGTGTGCGTGTGTGTCTGTGTGTTAGGAAGGTTGATGCAACATCTACATTGATCCTTATAAAGAAGGAAAATGAGTATGAAGTTGGTCCAGTGACTGAGGTGATTTTCCCCTATGCTCCCTACCTAAGAATAGGAAATTCTCTCCTCAAGAAAATACAGTTGACCCTGGAACAATGTAGGGGTTAGAGACGCTGACCCCCTGTGCAGTCAAAACTCCACATAGAACTTTATGGTCGGCCCTTCTTATCTGTGGTTCTGAATCTGAGGATTCAACCAACCACAGATCATGTAGTACTGTATTACTTATTGAAAAACAATCCATGTATAAGTGGATCTGTGCAGTTCAAACCCAGGTTGTTCAAAGGACAACTGTAATGTCATTCAGATTCTCTACAACTTGTCATATCCCAAGTCTGGTATTCACTGAAGAACCACCAAGACTACCAAGAAAAGGAGAATTAGAATAAAAGACAAAACAGAAACAGAATCATAGATGACCTAAACATTAAAGTTCATACATATTTTGGTAAATATTATCAAGTTTAAGAAAATAGATGACAAGGTGGAGAATTTAACTTGACAAGTAGAAACCATAAACTGATTGAAGTTGAAGTGATAGAATTAAAAATTATATGAAATTTAAAACCCGGTAGTGGATTGGACACAGGTAAAGAGAGGTAAGTGGACTGGAAGATAGAGTAGTAACAATATTAAGACTAAAGCACGGGAAACAAAAAGAATAAAAAGTACACAAAAGCGCATTTGAGACATATGGGCCACAGTAAACATTTTTATCATATGTGTAAACTGGAATCCAAAGAAAAAAGGAGAGAGAGATATGGATGAAAACAATATTTCAGAAATATTAACAGCTGAGAGTTCTCTAAAACTAAAAGGAATATATGGAGCCATAAATTCAATAAGCACTAAAGAAATGCAACAAAGACAAAGAAAACCACACCTAAGATCACCACAGTACAATTCATGAATAGCAAAGAAAACATGACATCTTAAAAGCAGCCCGAGGAAAAAGAGATAGATTACTTTCAAAGGAACAATAGTATTAAGATTAGAGTTTACTTCTCAGCAAAACTGACTGGATCCTAGAAAATAATGGAATAACATTTTTAAGTGCTAAAGAAAAGAACTGCCCATTGGGAATTCTAAAGGCAGAGAAAATGTTGTTTGGAAGGAAAGATGAAATAAGGAAATTTGCAGACAAACAAAATTTAGAAAATATTTTCTCATCAGAACTGAATTAAATTATAAAGGGAGACCCGCAGGCAGAAGGAAGATTATCACAGATGAAAATAAGGACTATAAAGAATTATGTATAACAGAAAGGATAAATAAGTGGATAAACCTAAATAAAATCTAATAACACAAAAGGGTAATAATAAAATATATCAAAAATTAGAATGCATTAAAACAAATGGAAGAGGAAAAAGTAGTAAAAGAAATTTAAGATCTCAGCATTGCTTGAGAAGCAGTAAAAGACCTAATAAGTCATGGTACATGTGTAACTGCTACTTGTGTAAAAATAACAAGCTAATACAAGGGAAAATGGAATTTGAAGAAATCTCACAGGAAGAAAGAAGAGCAAAAGGAACATAACAAGGTGGGACAAATAGTAAACAAGGAGTAAACGGTCTATAAGAAAATACATTAACTGTAAATACTCAAAGAACAAGGATTATTGAAACAAACAACCTAATTCTATGCCACCTACAAGAGACAAGAGTCAGATTGAAAATGAAAGGATTCAAAAGTTATGTCATAACAACAATAAGTAAAATTGAAGAAGATTTTTTAATCTTAACATAGATTTGAAAGCAAAAAGTATCACTGTTGATAAGGCAGGATAATAAAGCCCACTGTTACTTTACAAGGAATATATTATAAATCTAAACTTCAATGCAATATACGAAGGGAAATTCCAAAAATCTAAGTAGAAATAGAAAAATCTAAATTACCTAGATCAGTAACATAGAACCACAACAATAAATCAGCAGATTATAGAAGATCTGAATACCATCATTAAAAACTTTGGCCTAAATTTACATAAAACACTGCACCAACAATGATGGAATATATGTATATTACACAGAAATTTTTAGGTGCACACAGCACATTTATAAAATTGACTATATTCTGGTTATAAAACAAGACTCCGAATAAGCAAGAAATTTAAACCTATATAACCAATACTTTACCAAATAGTTGGATATTAAAAACATACTTCTGATCATTATGTAGGTCAAAGATAAAGTCACGATGGGAATTAGAATTTTATTAATTGAATGATAATGAAAATATGCCATAACAAAACCTGTGGGTTGCAAATAAAGCTGTGGTCACAGAGAAGTTTATGTATTCAAATTATCCTCTCTAAATGTAAAAGGGAAAGGAATAAAGCAACTAGACGAGAACTTATCACCCTGAGGTAGGCAGCTCCTGAACTGTACGTGGTGGGGAAGGCAGGGCAGAACTTCAGGAGGCCAGCTGAGAGCACGGTGAACACCATGTCAAGAGCAGTCTCCAAGAAAGAGAATTTAATGTACAAAGGGGTGACTAAAATATATTTAAGAGCTAGCACCCTGACCCCTCTTAAGGATGACTTACGTTGCTGGGGAAAAAATAAGAAGTGCTTGATGTAGAAGATGAATAGCTTTATAATTCCCAGGAGAATCTTGGTACCAGGACCACACAGTGAAGAACTTGGAGTCCCCATGGCTAATCCAGCAGAGAGAAAAGGAGAAACAGAGATGCGAGAGAAAATAAAGGGAACACTTGGTGCAATTTGGTGCTGCTGCAGGCCCAAGTCCAGGTATGTGCTCTCTATCTCCACATCTTAAATAAAAGCCACCATGTGCCTCAGTCTTTCAAGTACTTAGAATTTCTCTTTAGAACCTGAAAATGGGGTCAGGTCTCCTATCTGCATCGCTACAGTACAAAATAGAGGCAGGATGTTTGAAATAGTCCTCCATCTGGCAGAGGAGGCCTTGAAGCTGTGAGCCACTCACTGCAAACCAGCAGGACATGGATTCTTGAGCAGATCTGAAGCTACTGGGAGGCCTTTGAGGAGTTAAATCCCATTGTAAACACTGTACCTTCAATGGCCCCTTCTCCCTCTCTGTCCAGTCTTCCTCCACTCCCGTGGGGGCCCAAAGGGGTTAAATGACCACTCTTTGACTTATACTTGGTGGTCCCAGAACTTGACATGGGCTTGGAGACCTCCATGAAATGTCTGCCTTCCATCTGCTGGCTTGGCTTTCTTGGGCTCTCTGCTCCAGGCTAATCCCTTCAACCTGCTTTTTCCATTTCTGCCAATAATCCCCCTCTCCAGACCTTCCTAATGCTCTTCTGGGGCAGGAGGAGACTTACTGAGGGCAATGTTTATTTCTAGAGGGAGAGGTGACCACATGACTTCACACTGGTCATCCCCTTGATTATTCAGTTTCTGTCTAGATTAGTCGTGGGTGTTTGTGCACCCCAGCCTCACCCCCAGGAGGCTTTAGAACACTGTCCTTATCTCAGCACTGAACCTCTCTCTAGCCTCCTTTCCTCTCTCTCCTTACCCATCTTTACCCACAGACTCACAGGCTTTCTGCACCTCTGAGGAAGATAAGCACTTCACAGAACCTCTGCTACAGAACCAAACATATTGAAATGATTCTTTACGAAGATACTGAAACAAAAGAAAAAGAATACATGACGATTGTTTCTCCTGACGGTTCAGTTACCTAGGGGGCCTTTAGCAAACTTTGATAAATCTAACCTTTCCTTCCTTGGCAATAGTTGATCACACTGTGAGGAAAACAAGTTAGAGAATGGAAAAATAATATTTGGATTTCAACGAAATAATAAATATATGGAGACTATCTTTGACTTTTGCAAGGTGTGAAGAGAGTTTACATTTTGATTATTTGATGGCAGGAATCCCTTTTAAAACAGGGCCAGTCTGCATGATGCATTTAAAAATCAACCTTTTCAAATATAGCCATAACCCCCACAAGATTTCTTGATTTCTCTGGGGTCAGATAAACCATCACATTTCACAGTGGTGCCCTGTATATGAAAGTGATAAACATAATCTGGAAGCACGACAGTGGCTAAAACTATGGAGCTGGCAGCCATTCGCCGAAATGATTTTTTGCTTTTAATTCATTGCATAAAATGCTAATGTCCAAATTCAGGCCGGTGGATCTTACCAGTCATCAAGAGCTTCAACCCGGCTAACAATTATGCACTTTCAAACCTTACTTTGACTGCTCCAGAAACTTACTTGGTTTCTTTAATGCCTCTGTTACTATTTCCTTTGTGTCATTTTGTTTTTCTTTAAACACATAGCTGTGTGACCTTGGGGAAGTTATATTATTTCCTTGAGACTTGGTTGCCTTCTCTGTGCATATCTGGGTATAATTTTAGTATTGCGCAATAGAATTTTTGGTGATAATAAAAATATTCTATATCTGTACCATGCATTGCAGTATTCAATAGCTACATGGAGCTAATAAACATCTTTGAAATATGGCAAATGCAACTGAGGAACTGATTTTTTAATCTTATTTTTAAATTTGTTTAAATATAAGTAATGCCATGTGGCTAGCATCTGTTGACAGTACAGATCTACATAATATTTTAAGGACACTCTCCACTCAAAAACTCTACCATTCATTAACTCAACCTAAATATTTTTGCCCTCTGAGAAACAGAAAATAATTTATGCTTCCCTTGAAATTATCTGTCAAGACCTTTGTCAGTTTGGGGACATTATATTCTTAAAATTGACTTTGCTTTATGAAAGTTTAATAATGTTGGAGTTTCCTGTCCTTGGTACCACCTTTGTGATGATGAGAAATATTGTGGATGATCAAGGACCATTTCAAGAAATCAGGGAGAGAAACCTCCTTCTGGATTTAATTTCATTATGAGGATGTCAAAATGCTAAATTACTTAAAATAAAACCCATACTGTTTTTATGCTAAGTTATATTCTTCATGTAGCTGGAAAAATGTTAAAAAGATTTTTAAAGAACTGCACATCTGTTTTTGAAGCTGATTTGGCTGTTCAAGGCTTGCTAGCACTTTATCCATCTCAGTACTATTTCACTTAGTAAACAAATGCAGTTGCCATAATTGCTGCATATGTGTCTGTGTTCCCTTCTAGGTTATATGTTTTTGAAGTTAGAAACAATATCTATATCACAGTCCCTATGTATAGCATAATATCCATTGCTAATTCAGATTGTGTTTTAAGATATGAGACAAAATTTAAGACTTTTATTATAGTCATAAACATCTAGCAAACCAACCAGAAAATAAAAGCTAATTTTCAGTTGGTTGGCCGAGAACAGAAAAGTGAAAAATACCTAGTGCAAAACCATATCTCTAATAACTGCTCTTGGATTTAGAGCACACACATGCTAAACTTATTTTAAAATATCTTCTTATCAAAGATTTGAGGTTGGACCTGAAAAGATATCAGAAGTGAAAATAGTTATGTGGTCTGACCAGCGTGGATCACAGAAAGTAAGTGTATACTATATATAAAGTAGATAAATTACGATTTCCTACTGTATAGCACAGGCAACTATATTCAATACCTTGTAATAACCTATAATGGAAAAGGATCTGAAAAAGAAAGATATATATCTGAATCACTTGCCTGTACACCTGAAAGACAACATTGTCAATCAACTAGACTTCAAGTAAAACAAAACAAAACAAAAAAGTAAGTGTAAAGGGAAGTATAGTTTTATAAATTCACCTCTGATATCCAATGGCCCAACTGAAAGACAACAGAAAGTACAACTTTCTAGGAGACAGGACATGGCCGGCAAACTAGGCCATCACCCTCAGTAATGGTCATACCTGCCAAGAAATATACAGACTAGCCTGCATTCATGAATACATAGGAATTCTTCATTTATCTGGCATTATTAGGCAATGAGGTAATGTATGTTAGGAGAAGGTTTTTTTAAATGACAAATTTAAGAGGAGTTATTTTAACCTTCACTGGGTAATTTTTTTCTAAAATTAAGAAATGTATACACTGGTGTATCTAATGTTTCCTTGATAACTGGGGGTCATCAGTTCCATCAACGTTTGCATGAATAATGCGAATGGAAACAAAACTGGCATGCTTACTGAAACTGAAAATGACATGGCACTGGCTGGAGTAACTGATGAGAGAGCAAGAAAAAGACAAAAATGAAAACAAACCGTGATCAAGAAACAATCAGTCAAGTTCTGACTTTCTGTACTTAGTTTCAAAAAGAGATACCACAAATCCCAGCGAGAGACTCCAGCATTATTAGCTGTCTTTCTCCTTTGTTTCCACCTTCCTTTCCTTTTCCTTCTACCCTAGATTGTTCCAGGAAGTGTTTATAGCTCCTTGCAAGACAAATTCTAATACTTGCTTTCTCTCACACAAACTTCACAATATGTCCATGTGATAAATGGTGTGGAGGTAAAAGACAATTCATCACAGGCACATCTCCTATGAAAATAAAATTAGAAACTAGCTTCTAAACATGCAGAGAGAAGGGCGTGGTGTCAGGCACTAATTTCCTTGTGAATTCTTCTCCATTTCTAATAGACGTTCTTCTTTACCAAGATCCCTTTTCATTGGTGTCCCATTCCAGACTGCTCCACTCCGCCCATCCTCATCCTGTAAAATACATTCATACTCTTTTGTGACCCTACTTATTTGCCCATTAAATAATCAATCATAGAACTGTCGGAATTAAATACAGAGTGAAATTAAAATACTGGAGTCACCTGGAGGGTGTAAGCAGCTCCACCAGAAAATACTGGGCATGGATTTAAAAGAGGCTGCGTGGGACTTGCTCTTGTCCAAGTTCTTTCTCAAGAAGTATCTGAAATAAGCCTAAATTCAGGGTTAATCAGACTGGCCTGCTTTCTCAGGTGGACTGGAATTCTTTGATCTTTCCCCTCAACTCCCTGATGTCAGTGGCACTTTCTGGAGATGAGGTGGACTTCTCTGCCTACTGCAGAAGCTCAGTTCCCCCAGGACCCACTCCCCGTCTGAATCCCACACTGGAGGCCAGATGCCAGCCTTCCCAGAACATTCATGGTCTCCTTTCAGTTTTTGGCCTGCTCAGATTGAGTTCCTGTAGACTCTTCCTCAGCCTGAAACCTGATCTTCAACCCCTTTCCCTGACCTCGATGGTTACCTTCCTACTTTAGGCCTCAGGTGCTTTAGCTATAAATTGATATATTTGCCCTTAATTCTAAAGTCTTCTTTCTAAAGCTCTACAATGTGCTGGCTCCTTGAAAATGTTTCTCTTTGCTGGTTTTAATTTTGTAGAGAATTAAAACCACAGCCACTCTAAAAGACAGTAAGTTACATTGGATAAGGAAAGTGTGCTTTTGTAGTTAGATTAACAGGGATGGAAGACGACTTAGTATGTTTTAAGATACTCATGATCCGTTCTCGTGAGAGTCGGGGGAAGAAGGGGAAGAGAGTTAATAAAATACCAAACGATTGTGACAAATTCAGTTCACCAAGGTGTAGCTGATTAGTTACTACTTGAATAAGCCACACAAATCCAATTCAAGTTTTGCTTTATTTTTCTAAGAAGGGATCCCAGTGAACTGAGTCCCATGTTCAGTAACTCCACGTTCAATGGCTTAGTCTTTAAAAACTGTTGCGTTACTGGAAGAAGAAATATTGCCCATCAGTCCTAATTGATGTTTAGTTGGTCATTGTGAGTATGCCGGCTGGGTCCATTCTTTACGACACATATGTAACTCCAGAGCTTCTTATGCCCCAGAGAGGAGACATACTCTTGTGTGTCTAGGACAAGGGCAACGTGTTGTTATTCAGGAGCTGGAAGCTACAGCATGACAGGAAAGAATTGAAAAATCCTGGTCTTGGGCTACACATCACTTTACCTTGTTCGAATCTTGTTTCTTTGGCTTGCTTCATTGGAGTGTTTTCTCTCTCCTGGGACTGACATTGTGTGTTATATATCAGGCATGTAACATGTAGAAGTTTCAGAACCCAGAATCATATAGATCAGTAAAAATTTATATATTTTTATTTAAAATCACACTGGGCATAATTCATATATTCCAAAAGTAGTTTGACCCTCTGCTCATGAGATTCTTTTTATCGTATGTCAAAGCAAATTTGGACTTCATCCCCAGTAAACTTTGAGGTTGGAGGACACAAAAGCTTTTGCTCAGACCTAAATTCTGTCTGAAAAAAAAAGGGTAACTATTATAAGCCCTTTCTAACCTCTCCAGGAGCAGAAATGATTTACAGCTATGGCATTGAACCATAATTTCTTGATCTCATTTGAGAAGAGTTCAGTAAGAAACAGTGTCTTGATTTTTGTTTGTTGGTTCCCTGTTTTCTTGTCTTGCTTACCAACAATCCACTGTAATACATGAGTGCGTATGGCAGCAGGCTGAGTGTTCCCTGGAGCTCATTAAATGAACGTTTTTTCCTAAAATGACTTTTGTCTCCTTGGTTTCAGCCCCTCTTCTTTCCTCTGCCCTTTACTATAACCAGAGCTCAGCAAAAGCTGACTGGCTTTGTGCAGACCCTACTTAGGGTAGTCTTCTCTTCATTATTTTGTTCATGGCCCCTCCATTTCATTGTTTGCCTTCTCGAAATGTGTTGAAATCTTTCTGTGGTTGATGACTTCCACAATGTCTTGGCTTTTATTGGTTGATTAATTTTGGTATTTCTACAGTTTTATTTAAACATGGTTTCAGGAGGACCAGAAAGTAAATATATTTCCTAGTCTGACATCTTGAGCTGAAAATCCCTGTGGATTTTAGCATCCAATGTTCCCATGGGAAAAAAAACCCAGCGTTGGCATTAATGTACACTCAAGATTTCAGGTTTTCTTGAGCAATCACTAAGGATTTAATATGCGGTCATTTCTAATGGGAAAATAATAACTATCTCCTGGCGTTGATTTGAGGATTAAATTAGATAATGGACAAGAAAATGCTTTATAAGGTTTAAAAATCTATAAAAATGTTTTTTGTTATTATTTGATTTGTTGCTATTTCAACTTTAGCTGACAGTTGTTTATGACCTTGCTTATGTGAGAAAATGCCTTCTGGTTTATTGTTTTGAAAGCCAGATTATATTTTTCAATAGCTCAATGGAAATGGCGTCATTTGTGAAGTTTAAGGGTGAAGGCATAAATGTTTCTTGACATTTGAATCAACTATTGGTCTTCTGGGACTTGTCCTTATTCTCCTGCAGTCTCTAATCAACATGGCATCCAGAGAGATCCTGTTAAAACATAAGTCAGATCATGTCACTCAAGTCTCTACAATGGCTTCTTCACAGGAAAAGCGAAGTCCTCAAAGTGCCTCCACAGCCCTAGAAATCTGGGCTTCTGTTTCCTGACTGTTTCCTTTTCGTCTCCACTTTGCTCCCTCTGTTTTCCACACACTGACATCCTTTCTGCTCCTTGGATACTCCAAGCCCACTCTTGCCTCATTGCCTTTCCATCTGACTGTTCCCTCTGCTTGTACTATTCACTTCCCAGATATGCACCTTGCTCCCTCTCACAACCTTAGGTTCCCTCTTAAATTTTATCTTCTGCAGAAAGCCCTCAGTGATCACTTAGTTTCAGATCGCAGCCTCCTCCTACCAGCTAACAATCTCCATCTCCCTTCCGTTCTTGCTGTTTTTCTCCAGCACTTACCTGATATACTAGTTATTCTACCCATTCATTTATTCAATTTTTATTTACGTATTTACACTTACGATTTTATATTTGCTTCTTTACTTTTGTCTCTCCCCTCAGCTCGAGAGAGGCTATATTCATCTGTGTTAATTACTGCTGTGTTTCCTGAACATGCCTATGAAACATACTGAAGAAGGGTGCCTGAAATTTGGTAAGGGATACATCAATTTTCTTGGCTGAATGAAGAAATATGTTCATAAATTAATGAACAAATCTCTGGGGTTCCTGAATTAAGGACTAATGGAAAGAGGAAGGCAAATGGTTGGGACAGGGTACTACAAGAAGTAGTATTTGGAGTACTCTGATAGCTATCCTAATAGATAACATTTTGTTCATTTAAATAGTTTTAATGAGAGAGCTGGGAACTAGGGACACACAGCATCAAGGTTGTATAATGCATTCCGTAGAGTTCTTTTTAAGTGTGTTCAAATATCATTGAAAATATATGCATGCGTATAAATCTCTGTTACTTTATTTAGTGCTGTACAAGAGCCCCTCAAGGATGGGGTAGTAGCAACTATCAGTATCCTTCCTTTATGATGAGCTTAATTTACTCAAAATTACATCAAAATTTATTAGTAAGTGTGAAACTAGACTTAGTTACTTAGTAGACCCTCCCTAGAAACCTATGACGTTAATAAAACCAACAAAAATGTGTTCAGTTTCCAATGATACACACACTACAGACTCAATTATGTGTCATCCATTTTAATGAAGGGAAGAAGTGATTTAAAAAACACAGAGCAAACGGAATATGAAGTTTTGTCCTCCATTAATATTAGTAACGGATAAAGTGGGCTCCAATGCCTTCAAGGTAGCTTGAGACCATCATCTGTGTGTCATGGGCAGGGGGATGCTCGGCCAGGATGTCTTTCTCTGTCACTGAGAAAAATTTCCATAATATATAATGATACCTACTGAAACTGATATGGGGCATTTGGGTAATAAGGAATCCATTAGCATATTTTTCCGGAAGCCTTGACTACAAAATGAAGACAGTAGATTTGGACACTTTCAACCATGAAGAAGTTGTTTGGATATTCATCTTTATGCCTAATGAAATAAACTTATTTCATCTCCGCAGCTTCCCATATACCATTTTCCCACCTCTGTTTTATGTTTGGAAAGACTTTTAGAAATTGAAAGTCAAGTTAAAAAGTGAGTGACAACTTAAATGATATATGGAATATTTTGCTGACTTACAAGAGCATGCAGAATTAAATATGACCCAGTTCAAATGTTAATTTTATTTTAATGTGTATATTGGGGTGGAGTCTTAAAGGTGCCAGAAAACAAGCATTCACCCATCCTGTTTGGAACTGCAGCACACAGACACCTTCAGTTACCAGTTCTGTTCATTCCACAGAATCATCTTGGGAAAACATACTGTTTTTTATGTACCTGGTATATAAATTAGTTTGAAGAATTTCCCAAATACCTGTTAATATGTAGTTCTCCAATTCCAATCTTGCCACGTCCTGTACCAGTGACACAGCACATAGGAGTTTTATTTCTCTTTCTTTCTCTGGGTTGTTGAGAACCCAACGAAAGAACAATGGAATGGCATCAAAGAGATCAGGGTTCTTGACTCAGATTTACCATAAAATAACAGTGTCCTCTTGGGAAAATTATAGTTATTCTAGGCCCCTTTCCTTTTCTTTACTTTGACAGAGCTGCACTAGATGACCCCAAATAATATAGCACTCTTTCAGTAGTAGCTTAGATGTTATTGGTATTCTGAAACAAATGAAGACAGTGACACAGGAAACTGTGCAACATCTCTGTAACTGTGTTTTCTTAGAGTTGCCTCCATTTTACAGATGATAAGATGGCTGAGCACAGAAGTAGATGTTTTGACCAGAGGTTCCAGAGTAGATGGAACTGAACCACAAGTTTCCTTCTTTCCTGAAGCTCACTTAGCCAAAACATAGGCTTCTGAATATTAAGCTGTAAAGCATATTATCAGTATGCTTTAAAAGAAGCGGTTCTTCTAGGATTTCTAATTAATAGCAGGCGGTTTTGAAATTCTTAGAAGATCATCTAATTTTGTAAGATTTACAGCTCTATTTTCCTGTCAAGCAAGTTGTATTAGTGCCAGACAATCATCTGAGCTTCTGGATGCTTCTCTGAACCTCTTGAATTTTTCTTTTTGCTATCTGAAATTCATGCCAGATAAGCCTTTTTGTAGAGAGTATGTACAGACTTGTCTATTTTCATATAAGAAAGCGATGCAGTGAGCCAGGTCGGGGGTTAAGCCCTCATTCTCAGAGTGGTATTGAGCTCCTGGTGAAATATAATCCTCATTTCCTCAGAATAGAAAAGCAGTTATCTCAAGTTTTTAATGCCATTAACTAGTTATGCATTTATGTATAATACATATATTTATTGTACCTACGAGGTGTGCTCTTTGGGAAGGTCAAAGCTATTTAAGACATAGGTTGTTCATTTTTTTTGTTTTCCCACAAATACTGTGACCCTTTGAGCAGGAAGGTCTATATTTTACTAACATCTAGAACAAGCAGTTAACACAGTGTCTAAGATGTAGTCAATAAATATGAAATAGATAAATGAACACATTTTTAAGGAAGGGCCAGGACACGAACAAATAGAAAATTTTCATTTTCAGTCACAAAGCCACAACAGACATAAAAATGATACAGACAACAAGTGCTACAATCATTCAAAGAAGGCATAGAATTGATACAACAAGGATCTCCTCTATGGCACAGGGAACTATACTCAATATTTTGTAATAACTTATAAGGGAAAAGAATCTGAAAACGGAACCACTGTGCTGTACACCTGAAACTGACACGACATTGTAAATCAACTATACTTCAATTAAAATCAAACAAACAGACAACAACAACAAAAAAAACCCAAAGAGGTCATAGAAGTTCTTATGAGATTCCAGAAGAGAAGAGAAGCCAAATGAGGACAGGAGAGAAGGCTTTTGAATCAGTTCAGAGGGGAAGTCACAGAGGAACTAGTCTTTGACCTGAACTTGAGATTAAGATGAATTAATCTGAATTAATTAAGGTTGCAACACAGGGATATTACAGATGAAGGTAATTACATAAACTTAACTATACTGAAGCTTGCAGAGGTTATGAGTGTTGTTCAAGATCCCAAAGCAAGTGCATTGTGGAATCAGAATTCTAAGTGAGCCCTAATGAACTAAAAACAAACGAACACAGAAACAGGCCCTTCCTGTGACACCACGTTGCCTTTGAAGTCGTTTTTTTGGTGGGTTGGTAGAAACTGGTTCCAGTGTTTCTTGCAGGAATGACTAGTTCTGTCCCCCCGCGGCCCCCCAGCCCCGAGTTGATTCTCAAAGTTTTTTTTAGAATGGACTTGCTAAAGTGCAGACATGCGAGTATTCATGACGTCTGTGTCCAATCATTTCTCCTGCCATTGCCTAGTTCACTTCTGGATGATATGAACAATTCACTGTCTTCATTTATGCTTTTCCCTCCTCCAAGAATTCCTTTCTTCCTATGGCACCTGGGAAACCCACTTCATTTTTCAAAACTCAATTTACATATTATGTCTTTTGTGCAGTCTTCTTTTGAGTGTTGTGATCACACGCTCCTTTCTGCTACCTCTGCGCTTCTGCATGCCTGATTGTTGCACTCGCTACACTGTATCGTGATTGTATTTTTTACGTATCTCTGTCTTCTCCTGGGCAACGTTCCTTGGGGCCAGGGACTACCTTTTTTCATCTATTGATGTTGCCTTAGCATGTTAATTGTTGTGAAGTAGTTAGTTGTAAAAATGAGATTTGAATAAATAAACAATTGTTATGTACATATTACTTATTATCACTTTACAGATATAACAGGAAAAAGTATTAATGTTGGTGCTGACAGTTCACTTCTAGTAAATGGTGGTGGTACTTGACTCTACTTATAATATTTTTCCCACTATTTTATATCTTTCTACCTGATAGCTCTTCTTTATTTCCATCTATGTTTCTTTATTACTAAAGTAAGAAAAACAGGTATGAGGGTAGGGCTAGGCCATACGTGGCTGGAATAGTAAAGAAATTGTGTGGGGTTTTCGTGAGAAAATCCTGAAGCATACAGGTCTGCACGTTCCCTTTGAGGTATGTGGAGGGGTCTGCTTCTAAAGAGTTGTATTAGCAACTAATCAAGATGTTTTTGCACAAGGCTCCTGATTAGCTGTTGGTATACTAAGAGTGAATCAGAGTTAGCATAGTTTCTGATTTCTTTTACATTGTCAATGTGGATGATCATTTTTTACTCCTGGGGGTGGTGGTGGTGAGGAGTGAGGGAATGTTCCTTTCCTGCTGCTGATGTTTCAGCCCTGTCAAGAGAGCTCTTAGGGTCATTTCAGCCCTGCTTCTTTACTGACTCTGCCCCAGGGTGATCAAGTGACTTACATAGAAAGCTTGAAAAGAATTAAGTGAGCATGCTTGCCTTGACTAATTCTGTTCTCTCCCTTGAGAGTGTGAGTGAGTGTCTTCTGTTTCTCTCATTCTGTGTATTACTAGTTAGTAAATCTGCCCAATTCTGGCGTTCTGTTATGTGATCATTTCGTTGAAACTGGATTCTCAAGCCAGGGCTATCAAGAGTAACAGGAATATTTGGCCCTCCGTCTTTTCGCTTTTATCTTGTTTCCTAATTTATTCCAAACCAAATAGAATTAAGGCATTGTACTTGCTGGAAGGTAATTAAAAGACCCTAACACTTGGTGCATTACCTGGGAACACTGAGAAATAAAAAGAAAGGAGCAGACATTTTAGAGAGCAAACTGTCCTTGTGGAAGATATTTTGTTACTGCCAAGGAAGTAGTCTAGTGCCTTGGTTTTTAATGTATGGTGGGATGTTGAGACCTTTGACTGTTTGAAAATATTTAGGTTTGTGCAGTAAACTGCTGAAGCCTAGAAAAGGTTTAGTGCATGCTGTATAAGTGTCCCGTGCTTGCTGGGAGACTAATAAACTTGGAGGCTTAACACAAGAGAAATTTACTATCTCACAGTTGTAGAGGCCAGAAGTGTGATATCAAGGTGTCAGCAAGGCTGCTCTCCCTACAGATGCTCTAGGGGAGATTGTATCCCTTGCCTCTTTCAGCTTCTGGTGGTTGCCATCTTCCTTGGCTTGAGGCCACATCACTCAGTTCTTGTCTCTGTCTTCACATCACCCCCTTTCTGTATCTTCTCTTTTGTCTGTCTCAAATGTCCCTCTGCCTTTCTTGTATAATAAGGACAATTGTCATTATATTTAGGACACATCCAGATAATATAGGATGGAAATCCCATCTCAAGATCCTTAATGACATTTGCAACATTTTTTTTTTCAAATGAGGTAACAGTCAAGGATTAGGACATGGATATATCCTTTTGGGGGCCACCATCCAACCAGCCGTAAGACACTTTGATTTTGGCTGATGGCTGCAGCTTATGGTGTGGGAGAGTGGCGGTTTCTTTCGAGCCACTTAAGTAAAAGTCTGATATAAAGAAAAGGGGCGTTAGGGAGTTGCAGGTGACTGAGCAATACCTGGAGCAGAATGAATAAGGCACCTGAAGGGTCTTTAGTATACAGAGACCTTTACCTGGCACTTGACTTGAGAGTGTGCAGGAGTTTACAGGGCAGGAAAGTCTCAGGCAGCCGTCCACCTTGCCTTACTCTTCAGGTACAGTTTTTCCCAAGCAGGCTTGACTGAGAAAAAGACTCAGTTGTAAGGAAAACATGTCTTGTAGAACTTGTCAGCATTGACACATATGGTCTACCGTAGGCTGAAGTGACTCCCTTTACATGTGGACCCAAGCTGACACTGGATTTGTCAATTATGCTGGAGAAAGAAATGTTCTCTTAAAGGCAGCCGCCTTTGGTCTATGCAGTTCCATAGCAGGAGGCAGTGAAAATGGCCCTGGCGGCATAGGACTGTCAAATCTACGCATCAGAACTGGATGTGTAATGTCACTTGACAGAACCCGTAATCAGTTCAGTACTGCAGTGTGAACCACAAGGTCATCAAAGAGGAAGGATAACTCAAGAGTCCACGTGTGACAGATGCTCAGGGCTGTGCACTGCACGTGGCAAATTCATAGTGACAAATCAACATCAGGCTTCAAAGATTCCTCCTGGTTCGAAGTTCGCAGGTCAGAAATTTCAGTTAAGTGGCATAGACTAATGGACATCCTAGTGAGGCTAAAATGAAAGAGACTTTATCTTTCTCTAAAATGCCATTGAGTTTCTGCTTTGTTCTTCAGTCAAATTCTGTACTGGATTCTGGGAACAAAAATGTGCCTAGTTTCTGTCTTCTAGGAGTGGGGCATTGGCTTGCTTTTGAGATTGTTTTTAAATTTTGGGGATAGTGCTGTAAAATCAAATTGTATCTTAGTGACTCTTTAAAACACGGTTCATGAGAAACTTGATGAACTGATAAAACAGCCAAGGCCCTGAGAGACCCACACCCGTGTCAGTGACAGAAGACCAAGCTACAGATACTGAAGGAGCCCTCAGTCCCGTTCAGGAAATGAAAGCCCTGTGACTGAGAATGAACCAAATGTACAGCTGGGAGGATGGTTTATGGACATTTAGGACTTTGGATTTTTAACCCACAGTAACAAAGAAACTTGATTTCAAAATTGGGCTTTAATACTTTGGGACCTTAATTCATAAGAGCGTTTAATGTGTGCCCTTTTAATTTCTCTGTGAAGAATTTGATACTGGCAGAGGTGTACTTTCAAATTTGCAACATTTCTATGATTTCTGAATTGTATTACTGGATGCTTTTATGTATTTAATCTTAGTTTGTCACTTAACCTCATCAACTTTCTATGGTTAGCTGTGCTGTGGATGGCTGGTAGAACAAAAAGTTGTTTCTGATCATTGGATATGAGTAGCCCTGGATTTAATTTAAATTAAAGCAATTTCTCACCCATATCAGAGACTTCTGGGATGAAACTCTTAAGTTGTCCACCAGCAGTTCCCAGAGGCCACTCAAATGAGTAGCCCCATAAAAGTGCGAGCAGGACTGTCCTGATAAAGGTCTTTTCTTTGTCCTGAAGGGAGAGCCATATTCCGTTAATTACAGGCTTAAAGGCATAGTTGAGTGTGTTAAGAGATTGAAAAAAACAGGGAAACATTAGTGAAACGGAAGCATTAGTGACAATTTCCCTTCTCGTTCCTAATGGTACCAGCATGTGAAGGGAATTTGAGTAGTATAACTTTTAACCTCCCTGCTCTTATATTCACTGACACTGGCTAGGTGAGGTGACCTACTTGACTGGCAAAGTTGGGAAGAATAACTGGCCATGCTTTGCTAAGCTCTTCTTTCCTTCATCTTGGGAGTGAGTCTGGTGATAGAGAGACAAAAGTTCTCTGCTCCATTGTGGACATGCCCCTTTCACATGGGTTTGCCTGGAACCAACTTGCTGCAACGAAGTGTTGGTAAGTCTGGATAATTCTAGAATTCACTTGACAGACTCACTTGGCTGTCTCATGAAACCCCATTTTCCAACATGGGCTCTAAAAGTAAAAAGTGACATAATGTGTGGGCTCCAGTGCAAAATGAAAATATAGTGCCTCTTGTTCAGACTGCAAAGAAAAAGTGTTGTTGAAAGTATTTGCATTGGGGTACGTAGTGTCCTCCCCAAATTCATGTTCACCTGGAACCTGTGAATGTGCCCAAGTAAATTCTTTTTTCAGATAGAATCGAGTGACATCATACTAGATTAGGGTGAGCCCTAAATGGGTTCTATGGGTTGTTTTCTCTTTTTCATATATGTCATCATTTTCAGCAGAAGTGTTTGGCTAATATTGGGACGTAACACGAGTAAGAAAGGATATGATAAGATTCCTTGGACATTCTTGTTTTTTAGAAAACAACTGATTTCTTTCTGTGTTAGAAGTAAGTTCAGATTCAAGTGGAAAGCATGGCCTCCCGGAGCTGTTAACACCTTCACTTAGTCTTGGATGTGAGCAGTAGCGGAGAATTCTGGTGGAACTCAGTAGGACTCCAAATGGGTACCAAATAAGCGTGTCATGGAAAGCACACCATAAGCAGGGTGAAAACTAGTTGTGAATGAGGCAGCAGGAACGGTGGCAGACACAAATATTGCACATGTCTCCTCTGCTCATGCGTATATTTTATTGTCCTATAAATTTTACTTACAGAACGTAAGTTCAAAGATAGAATCATTAAGAATTTCAAGACAACAATAGCACAGCATGAAACCAAGCAAGCGTGGGGCCCTTCTGAGCATGGTTCATGCGGGACTTGATCGACTAGTAAAAGAGCCAAGGCTCTGGGATACCCACACCATGTCAGTGACAGAAGTCCAAGCTACAGATATTGAAGCAGCCCTCACTGCCACTCAGGCACAGAAAGGCCTGTCACTGAAAATGAAACAAAATGTAAATTTAGGAGGATAATTTATGGACTTTTAGGACTTTGGATTTATAACCCACAATAACAAGAAAACTTCATTTCAAAAGAGAGTGTGAAGTCTTCATGTTTGCTTTGGTTGTTGAGGGTCCATTGTGGTTACATATCAGTTTTGGAGTCGTTTCTTCTACTTCTGTAAAAATAGGGGATTTTGATAGGCATTGCTTTAAATCTGTAGGTAGCTTTGTGTAATATGGACATTTTAACAGTAGTTCATGAGAGTGGGATGTCTTCCCATTTATTTATGTTTTCCTTAGTTTCTTTCAATAATGCTGTAGTTTTCAGTGTACAATCTTTCATGTCTTTGGTTAAGCTTATTCCTAAGTATTTTATTCTTTTTGATGCTATTGTAAATGGAATTGTTCTCCTAATTTCTTTCTCAGATTGTTCATTGTTAATGTGCAGAAATGCAAGTGATGCGTATATGTTGATTTCATTTTCTGCAAACAAACTTTGCTAAGTTGTTTTATTCTAATAATTTTTTTTTGAAATATTTAGGATTTTCTACATCTTTTTCAATAGTTTCCCTTTCAGCCTAAGTGTATCCTTAAATCTAGGGGACATTTTGACCTCCATCTTAGGCTTTCATCTTAATTCTCAACTTATTCAGAGTCTTAGCTGGTTAGTGTTCTCCTTATTGTTTGCCACTTTGGAGAATCCAACAAAATGTTCTACTCAAGGGGAGACCTCTTTTCTCTTCCACCTCTGAACCTGAATATCACTTATTACTTACTTCATTCTCTTAGAACTTAGCATTCGAAGTTTAAATGGTGATCTTTCTTAAAGGAGGTCAATATGCTCACCGAATTCAAGACCTCTGGTGAGTTGTGTCAAGTGTGTGGGAATCATGTTAACTTCTTGACTGTTACCCCCCTGGAAACATTCCTAAAGTGGCGTTTGAGCTTGATATTCAGGTTTATTGGACACCGCATTAAAGAGTTTAACAGAGTAAGAGTAAGCTGGTCTTTCCTAAAGCAAACTTTATCCAAGGGCGACCTTGTAGCCACCTGCATCGGGCTCATCCTCGTTGAGTCATTGAGTGCCCTCAACCCCCCTAAACTGTAAACTCCTTATAGATAAGACTTACGTTTTACAGCTGTTGTTCCCCTTCCCTATACCTAAACATGCCTGGAATAGAAGGTGCCTCTACGAACAGGTGTTGCTTTATTATAAACTACAGTTAGTACATGTATATGTTCATTTCCCTCTGGGAAAGGAGGCTACATTCCACAGGATTCAAATATCAAGCCTTTAAACTTTCTTGAATCCACAGATATATAAATGGTTGTATAACTATCCTCCCTCTATACAACTGTAAGATGATCATATCAAAGTATGGTCATTAATTGGGGTTTTTTTTGTTGTTCTTACGGTACGCCGGCCTCTCACTGTGGTGGCCTCTCCCGTTGCGGAGCACAGGCTCCGGACGCTCAGGCTCAGCAGCCATGGCTCACGGGCCCAGCAGCTCCGCGGCATGTGTGATCTTCCCGGACCGGGGCACAAACCTACGTCCCCTGCATCGGCAGGCTGACTCTCAACCACTGCACCACCAGGGAAGCCCCCCATTCATTGTTTTTAATTGCAAACAGATAATAAGCAAAGTGAAAGGAACTTCTTCCACCAAAGTAAAGGCCAAAGTTCAAAAAGTCAAATTAATATGGGGTTTGTTACTATTCTAAATAGTAAAGAACAATGGCAAGAAATGTCACAGTGTTGGTTGCTATTATCATCTTTTCGTTTTCCATTACAGTTGTTTATATTATCTTCATGGGAGATCACTGAAGTTATCAAGGTTTCTTAATAGTCAAATTAAAAAACAAAATCCCTTGAAATGCCAATACAAAGAAAAATGAGTCAGAACATGAAAAAATGTTTTAGACAAGTTGACAACATATATTCTTTGCTCATATCTCTTTTTGAGAGAAGTTCCATCTTATTCACACCCACATGTACAATAGACTGAATAAAATACAACCCCATCACTCAATGGTGATAAAAAAAGGAAAGTCAAGCTGGTTCCAGAAAATTCCTCTTTATTCCTAGTATCTGGTTGCATCTGGCAAAAAAGAGCATTTTGAAATATTCTCTAAATTTTTTATTTTATAATTTGCTTATTTATCTCAATGTAAATATTAAAAACGCATGAGAAATATTTTAACATTTGGCATTTGACGATTCCTATCTATTTCCTTAATGTTTCCTTTGCGTTCTATGATGATCTTTTGGGCTAGACAGCACATACCACTCTCATGCTCCCCAGACTCTACAGCCCTATACACGTGCAAAATAGCTTGTGAGGATGCGTTAACATACTCTTGGTTGAGGCAGGAAGGCTGTAGAGTACATAGTTTTTACACCTGAACATTTTAAGTGTTTTTGGAAAGTAACCCTAGTTTGAGTGCAAGTTCCATCGATTTATCAAATGCATCTCAGGTATACCTAGGTATGTCCAGTAAAATGGTAAGGCTATATTACTGGGAGACTATTTACATGAGCAAGTGGAAAGACATCCATGAAAGAATATATTATAACCAAGAGTCACATATAATACGTCAATCAAATAGAATGTAGATCCCAGAAACATATCCACACATATAAGGACAACTGATTATTCAACAGAGCTGCAAAGCCAATTTCGAGGAGAAAGGATAGTCTTCTTGACCAATGGTGCCAGAAGCATATAGCACACAGATACTGTGCATAGATAGCCGTATGCAAAAGTATGACCTTTGATCCCTACTTCACACCACATGAAGAATTAACTAAATGTAGATCAAAACATAAATCTCTAAAACGTGGACAAAGTCTTTTTGACCTTGAGTTAAGCAAAGATTTCCTAGAGATGACACCAAAAACAAGATCCATAAAAGAAAAAAAGTGATAAATTGGGTTTCATCTTTGGAAGCCATTATTAATAAAAGCCACAGGTTGGAAGAAAATATTTACAAATTATATACCTGAAAAGACTTGTGTCTCTAACACATATAGAACTCTCAAAACTCAGTAATTAGAAAAAAATTTTTAAATTAACAATATGGGTAAAAATATTTAAAAAGAGATCCTGCCAAGGAGGTGTACGGATGCAAATAAGCACATGAAGTTGCTCAGTGTAATCAATTATTAGCTATATGAAAATGAAAGCCCCAGGAGATACCACTACACACGTATTGAATGGCTAAAATTAGAAAAGTCCAACCACACCAAGTATTGGTGAGGCAGTGTAGGAACTGCAAGTCTTTTACACTGCTAGTGGGAAGGAAAATGGTACAGTCACTTCAGTCAACAGTTTGGCTGTTTCCTTATAAGTCGAACATACACCTGTGGTATGATCCAGGCTTTCTGCACCTAGATATTTATGCAAGAAAAATCAAAGCATATGTTCATACAAAGACTTGTACATGGATCATCACAGCATCTTTATTTTTAATAGACAGAATTGTAACAACCTCGAGCACCCATCGACAGGCGAATGAATAAACATACCGTGGTATACTCATACAGTGAAACACTACTCAGCAAAGCAAAGTGATTGACTATTGATACCCACAAAAATATGAATTACTCTCAAAATCATTACATTGTGTGAAAGAAGCCAGATAAAAGAGTCCTCACTGTGTGAATCCATTTATGTAAATTTCTAGAAAATCGCAAACATGTGTCTAACGATAGAGTGATGATAGCATATCAGTGGTCACTTGGGGATGTGGAGAGGTGGAATGTGAGGGGGAAAAGGGGCTTTATGAATGAGGCATAAAAACACTTGCAAGTGATGGATATGTTCCTTCTCTTGATTGTGTTGGCAGGTCCATGGGTATATGCATATTTCAGAACTTAAATTGTGTTCTTTAAGTATGTGCAGTGTACTGTGTGTCCGTTCTATTTAACAGAGCCATTAAAAAAAGGCTAAGAACAGACGTTTGTCTCAACAAACAAATGTAGCAAAGAACAGAAAAGTCAAGTACAGTATGATCTCTGTCAGTTGAATTTTCCTATAGTTTATTTCCCTCAAAAAATATATCCCAGTTCTTAAAAGAGATGGGATTCTTAATAAAAGGTTAAAAAAAAAAACCGGCAAAGCCATCAGCAGGGTGAGCTCCAGCTACTTTTCAATTGTGGGACACTAGGTGCACGGTGCAGACATGCTAGGATGTTTGTTCTTCCTGCCCAATATTTTAGAGAGGATATTAAACACCCCTGTTAAATGCCTGCAGGTGGTGGCCAGAGTGGAGTTTGGAGAATGATGTCTGTGATCTTTAATATGGTGGTGCCTTTGTAAAAGTCTCAGAATTTCCGGGGTAATTGTGGAGTCAACTTCTTCTTGTTTTTTGGATGATATATATGTCTAACTCACCTCAAGAATATATCCACATAGACTTGAAGTTAGGGACCAGCTGGTGTAAATTTGTGTGGTTATCTCCTGACCTAACCATTTAGCTTCTTCTTTTTCCTTGATTGTAGTTAAGCTTCATCTTGCCTCAGGGCCTTTGTATTTGCTGTTCCCAAGTTTTGGAAATATTATTTCCAGAAAAATTGTCCATAAATGATTCCTTTCTATTCTTTGGCACTCATCTCTTAAAGATATTTTTTCCTTGATTGTCCTACCAGCCTAACTTAGTCCCAATTTATCAGATATCCTTACTTCTTTCGCAGAATAATAATAAAAAAATATTATCTTTGGTGTCTCTTTGTATTTAGATGAACTTCTTCCCAAAGAACTCAAGTCCCACAGTGATAGAGGTTGTTACCTTTCTTATCCCTTATTCTGTGTCTTAGAACTGTGTCTGGCAGGTAGTAATCACTCGAGGTCTGTTGACTGTGTAAAGAATATGTGAGTAGATGAACAGATTTGGAGTTATTTAAGGTCGCTCTTAACGATGGCTGGTGTTGGTGATTAAATTAACATTGTAGGTTTTAGAGTTGGAAGTGATCTTGCTGCGTCTCAGAGCTACGGCAAAACTCTCCCTACTGTAGCATCCCGGACAGATGATCAAGTCTGAGCTTGAATAACTGTATATGAAAGACCCTAACCAGGGCAACCTCGTAGCTTTCTTCAAGCAGATCACAGCCTTCCATGGGAGTTTGCTCCCTATTAGTCAGCTGTAATTAGGAGAAAACGGTTTGATTTACCCAGAATCATCTTCTCTCAGTCTCCTTGTTCTAGTTCCTAGAGAATAGACAGGACAGAGTTTCCTCTAAATTACATCCTTTGGGTTTGCACTCCTGCTTGTAATAAAATAAGCACCATGCTATGGAAAAATTCCCCTTGATTGTCTGCCACTTGTTGCTACATTCCTCGTTAGTGTTTAGAAATAATTTGTCTTAATGTTCCACATTATAATTGATGGAGTACAGAAATAAAAGAGATCTCGGGGTTATGTCAGAAGCAATCAGACAGATATTTTAACTTCCCCTTTTAATGTATTTAATGCTGACACTGTGAGGAATTGACCAGTATAGTCACCGCGTTATTGCCATTGCTGAAAAAATGTATTTATGGTGAAATTTATGGTCACTTTGAAAGGATTAGCTGATGGCGGAATTCTCAGCTACATCTTAGAGCTCTGAGCATTTCTCAAAAAGTTGTGATACGAAACACCTCTGCCTTTTCTTGTATTTCTGTTACATTCAACTACTTCACAAAAAGCATTCATCATATTCCTGAAATAATGATGGGCTTAGTTGAGATTCTTTTGGGTCCTAAGGGGCCAACATGTGTGCATAATAGTGTCGAGTAACACAGAGCCTGGATGTTTGGCTCCAGACTGAAAGCCCCATGGAGTCGTCTTTTTACATCTGTTCACCAATATGTATGAATGGGAGAAAACCAAACTTCTGGTTTGTTTGATCAAGGGGAGCCACACTCCTTTTACTTTTGCTGTGACAAACAAGTAAAGAGGTGTAAAATATCTGAAAAGAGCCTCTTAAGGTTTGGTAGAACGCTTAAGTGGGATATAGAGAATATACAGCAAAAAGAAAAGCAAGTGAGTACTGCTGGCAAACTTTTTCAAGGACAGCTAACAAATTAATAATAGTAGTAACAACAATAGTAAGATTGATTTTAAAAGACTTAAGAGTGGCATGGATTCCTAACCACTCTACATGTATTAACTCCACGCCACAGCCCTGTAAAATGGGTGAAGTTATTAAGCCCTTAATTTTCAAAGAGGAAGTGAAACACAAAGAAGTACCACTCCTGAACTCCCACCACTAATAAGTGGTGGAGCTGGGGAAGAAAGATCCAGGCAAATTAATTTTAGAGTTAGTGCTCTTCACCCATAGGTTATATCCCACAGGTAATATTTGCACATTTTGAAATCACTGTACAAATACTATTTTTACCCCTAAAGTACACAGGGAAATTGGCATTCTAGTTGTTTTTATACCTTTGCCAATAATCTATTAACTTTTGGCAGTTCAGTATCCTTCCCCAACTTCTTAAAAATTCAGCCTACAATCCGAAAAAATAAGGGCTAGTGAAAATAAATGTCTTGTAAATCCAGTTCAAGAGAGCAACTAAAAACTAAGGCCCCCAAGGATGTAAAAGAGAAAGGAAAAGAAAAGAAGAGACAAGAAGCCCAAACCCTATGATTAAGCTCCACGTTGTTAGGTAAAAGGACATTTAATTAATGCTTCTTTAATACCGTGTGCACAGAGGCATGGCTCTACAGAAGCCAAGGAGTCTCCCTTTCATCACTGATTCATGGTATGCACCTGGCAGGGTCACTTCCTTCTTTGAGCCTCAAAGCTTTTCATGAAGACACTGAGGGAAAAGGAACAAGGTTAGCTCTCACAAGCCAGCTCTCATGTTCTCTCATGTTACCTGTGAGTCTAGGTAAGTGCCGAATGTCTTTAACATGACATTATATTTTTTCTTAACCATTTCTCTTCTCCTGATTTTTACATAATTTCTAATACATAGTAGAATAGTAGAAAAAACATGCCACACTGAAAAGTAACCGACACACTAACTTTCCATTCTCATTTCACTGCCAATTCAGCCAAACACCTTCTGTAGAATTCTGATGCAGACCATGAAAACACACTGTAAGTGTTCCAGAGTCTTTTCCATATTTGGTAGTCCTGTGATTTCCATTGGCAGAACTATCTTGGACTGTCATCTGAAAATCTATCAAAAAGAAATTAAGTAATAGGAATTCATATCAATGGTATTGGAGAAAGAAATCCTTGAACTTCTCTTACTGTGTGAACCTTCATCCATGTACAAAATCAACAAGAAAGTTTAAAGGCAACATATTCCCATGAATATAAGGGAGAGCATAACACAAATAATATACAATGCTAACCTTATGTACATACACATATATACAAGTGGTCTTGAAATATATTCCCAGATATTAATTGGATTAAAATTTGGGGCATTAAAGTGTATTTTCTCATAGACAGCATTATTCTTTAAGGCACATATAGACCCACGTATCTGCCCTGCTGACCTCTCACAGTTTCAGTTGATTCCACTCATGTCCCCAGTTCATTTCCCCATATATTTATTCTCAGATTTGTGATCTTTGAACAGGTGTTCCTCTCTTTAGAAATACCTGTGCCATGACCACAGAGTACTCAGATTTCTTTTTGGCATTTGGCGGCAGATGATGGGGAAAGTGACGAGTTGTATGACAAGGTGAACCTTAGAGTAACTAAGACTTTATGCGTAGTTCTTAATCCCAAAAGGAAAAGAGAGGGATAGCAGCCAAAGTCATTGGAATAAAGGACCTCTGAGATGAATCAGCATTAGGATAATTCATTGGTTACTGACTGTCCAGTCGGTTTAGGTTATAAAGTATTCCTGAGTGACTGCATCACTTTATGAAAGGTTCTACCTAACTATAGCTTTCTTTTGCTGGAATTAGTTTATATGGCAATAATATGCATAGAGAATGGCAATTGTGAATTCATGTCTTCCCCAAATTGAAGACACTTGTTACGGTACAAGTTTACCCAAGACTGCAAATGATTTATCCATACTATACTAACTGAGACTGTATCTTACCATTCTTGTTTGTTAAAGGAGATAACAAGGCTAACTTTCAGTAATACCAGGATACTTAGAAAATACTTTCAGGTTAAGTTTTGTAAACAAAGTTCAGTGTTTACCCACCAAAAGCAAATCAGCTCATTTAGTATTGCAGGAAATGCCTTCATACTTTTTCACTGCCACTAAAGGAATTTAAAACACCTGTTGGCTATATTCCCTCCTAGAATGCCATTTGTACACTTATTCCTAATAGGGCCTGTTATTTTAAATGCAAACTCGTATTATAAGCCTCAGAATTGATACTCAGTATTTTTAGTGATCATATGGTTTAAGGTTCTCAGATTTGGGCTCAGACTTGCATTTCAAGCATTGCAATGTGGGCCTGTTAAATGATTTCCTTGCAACCAGGAAAAATTGTTTATCTGAATCTGAAGTCCATTTAAAGAAATGTGATAGTGGTTGATGAAGCCGACTAGCATAGCAGCTAGGGCAGTTATAGACAAGTTACATTTAACCTCTCTGTGCCTCAGTGTCTTCCTCTGAAACTGAGTTTCTTCATCAATGGGGATAAATACTGGTACCAATCTGACAGAGTTATTGTAAGAAATGAAGGAGTTCACAAATTTCCTAAAGGCTTAATGTTTGGCTTGTCGTTACTAAATGCTGGTAATTATTAGTAAAACAATATCCTTCTATTATTTATTATATCAAAATAATAATGATAAGAGCCTGTTATTTTAGTAGTTCGATTTTTTTGGTCATATAGTTTAGACTAACTCATATTGTTTAAATGTGAAACCAAGAAGAAAATCAGTGTTGTTTTGTCTTATAAACCTGGTCAAGGAACCCAAATCACCTAATTCAGAAATGTTTCTAACTTGGCATCTGCTTTTAATCTGTCACAGCCAGAGAAAGTTTAATGTCTCAGAAAGTGACAGCCTTGTATTTGTGTAGCATAAAAAAGAAGATACATGCTAGATAACATATATACCCCTTATCATAGTCATGCCACATATAATGCAACACTATTCCTGCTGGGTTCAAACATTGTGATCCAAAGCCTGCCATTGCCTATTATCAGGAGCAGGAAAGCGTAAGAACCGCATGTGTTTGCCCTTACGTTGGTTGGTCTACAACACAGATACTGTCAATCAGCCTCTGATAGTACCCTCCCCGTGGACAACCTTCTGTGCCCTTTTGAGCATGCTCAGATGGAGTCTACCATCAGTGTGGTGGGACTTCACTTCGCTTCAAGTGTGTCCAAGTTGAAGGGTGAAATTAACAAATACTAACCAAATTTGTGGCTGTCCAAACTAGGAAAATAGTTAAAGAATCAGGACATGAAGAATCAGGCAAATACTCATTTGGCGTCAACCCAATGAAAAAGCTTGGTGAGAAAAAAGTTGCCAAAGATGAAAGCCCAGAATGGTGCTACTTTAGCCTAACCACAGTGTCAAAGCAAATGACACACAAACGCAAAAGGAAGCCCTCTTCACGCTAATGCCCCCAAATCCTTTATGGGGCTTCAAACTGAGCAGATTAGGTAGGTTGATGGTTGTCATTTACGGACTGGGTCCACCTAACAAGACTGGTTACTAACAGAATATCTCTGTTTTGTCATTTAATAGACATCCCAAACTTAATATAGCTTGCAATCAAATACACACATAGTCACTCATGCTTTTCCTGTAGACTTTCCAAAACAGAAAAGCGCTGCTCCATTCTTCCTGGTGCTCATTTACAAAATGTGGTTCATCTTTGACGTTTTTCTTTCTCTCTCCTTTCACATCCAATACACAAGCAAAATGTGTCAGCCCTATCTTTGAGATAGAACCAGAATTTGACAGTTTCTCGATTTTTCCACTGTTACCACTCAGGATTAAGATTTCGTTGTCTGTCATCTTAATTATTATCCCTCTGAACTGTGTACTTAACACAGTGGCCGGAGAACCCTTTGAGAATCTAAGTCAGAAGAATTATGTGACTTCAGTGTCTTCCCCTTCCTCATAGTTGAAGCTGAAGTTCTTAAAATGCTGGAAAGTTGCTACATGATTACCCTCCACATTATATATTTGATCTCATCTCCTCCACCTCTACTCCTTGCTCACTCTTTTCCAAACACCTTATACTCTTTAGTCCTTGATGTTCAACAAGTATAGTAGGAAGACATTTTCACTTGCTGTTCCCTTTACCTGAATTGCTGTTGTCTTTACTATCTACAGTACTCATCCACTTACTTTTTTAGGTCTTTTCTCAAATATCACCGTCTCCATTATGAGGCCTTGCTTGCATTCCCTGTAATAACCCGCAGCCCCACTAATACACCCTACCTCCTTAGGAGCCTCCCTTCTGCTGTAGAATCTGTTGAACGAATGAATGGAGTGAGCTATGTCTAATTTCCAAAACAATAAACATCAACCGTGAACACTTGCTGAGAGAAGGATTCAGGGTATAAAGAATAAAAGAAGTGTAAATTCAGGCCTTACCATTCACCATCCATTCCCTCAGGGTTCTGCTGTGGTGTATCTTTGAGTAAAAAGCACAATTTGATAAGACTAATTAATAGCTTAAATTTGTTAGAATCCCAAACCTTTTATAGTAGAAATGTGATAAAAATTGTGTCAGAGAGTCTCAACAAAATGTTAGTGAATCGAAGCCAAAAAAGTATAAACACAATTATATACCATGACCAAACGGGATTTGTGTCAGGTACGTAAGGCTTGTTCAACATTTGAAAATTAATTAATATAATCCAACCAAGACAAAGGGGAACAAAACATAAATACATGCGGAAATAGCATTTGACAAAATCCAGCGTGCACTCAGGAGGAAAACTCTCAGTAAACTGGGAATAGAGAGGAACTTTCTTAAGTTGACAATTACGATCTACAAAAACCCAAAAAATAGCTAACATCATACTTACTGGAGAGAAACTCAATGCTTTCCCACTAAGATTAAGCACAAGGCAAGGATGTCCTCCTTTATTATAACTTTTCAATATTGTGCTGCAAGTCCTTGCTAATGCAGTAAGGCAAGAAAAGGAAATAAAAGGTGTACAGATTGAGAATGAAGACATAAACCTGTCTTTGTTCACAGGTGACATGATCATCTATGTAGAAAATCTTAAAGAGTTGACCCAAAACTCCTGTAACTAATAAATGATTATAGCAAGGGTGCAGGATCCAAGGTTAATATACAAAAAGCAATTGCTTTCCTATATACCAAAAATGAACAAGTGGAATAGGTTTTTAAAAAGACCGACACTATTTACATTAGCATTGCCAAAACTGTAATACTTCTGTATAAATCTAATAAAATATGTACAACCTCTATAGGAGGAAAACTACAAAACCGTGATGAATGAAGTCAAAGAATAACTAAATAAATGGAGAGATATTGCATGTTCATGAATAGGAAGACTCAGTGTTATCAAAATGTCAGTTCTTTCCAAGTTTATCTATAGAAATTCAGTGTAATCCCAATCAAAATCCCAGCAAGTTATTTTATGGATATTGGCAAACTGATTCTAAAGTCCATATGAAGAGGCAAGAAATCCAGAATAGCTATCACCTCATTGAAGGACACAGTTGAAGGAATAACACTACCCAGCTTGAAGACTTATTATGAAGGTGCAGTAATCAAGACAGGGTGGTATTGGTGAAACAACAAATAGATCAGTGGAACAGAATAAAGAGCCCCAAAATTGACCCACATAAATACAATCAACTGGTCTTTGGCAAAAGAACAAAGACAATACAATGGAGCAAAGATAGTCTTTTCATCAAATAGTGCTGAAACAACTGGATGTCCATAGTTAAAAATATATATATATATTTTATATATATATAAATATACACTGTATCCATACATACAGTGTACATATACTGTATATATACACACCCATATATCAGTATATATATACAGCATATTCACATTTATAATATGTATACTATATATACACATACATACATGTATACACTATGTACACACAAATATATAGGCTTCTGTGTATACTGTATATAGTACTTACACATATATTACAAACGCACACACATATACAAATTAATAGGCTTGTATATATTCAATATTTTTACATATATAGTTTTGTTTTAAGGAGTTGACTCATGACCATGAGGCAGGCAGGTTAGGGCAGGACTCTGGGCAGGAGACACAGGGAAGAGCTGATGTCCCAAGGCCATTGGAGGAACAGTTCCCTCTTTCTAGGGAACCTCATTTTTCTCTCCAGTCCTTCAACTGATGGACGAGGTCCACCCTTGCCACAGCATTGACAATCTCCTTTACGCAAAGTGGACCAATTTCAGTGTTAATCTCTTCTGAAAAATACCTTCCTGGCCACATCTGGAATAATGTTTGTGGTTGCCTGGGCCCCACGCAGTGCGCACATGAGATTAACCATCCCCGTGGCGATGATGACACTTTATTTTCTCCCTTGACCATTGTCACTACTATTCCAATTTAAATGGCAGTGCTATGAGAGTAGTGCATTTCCTTTTTTGCCAGTACTGAGCGTCCGCGGTCTGGTGCCTAGCATAGGCTAAATACACGGCATTTTTGTGAACAGCAGCCGGGATTCCGGTTGTCATATTTAATGAGGAATTATACTCTTATTATTGGCAGGGAGGGGCGTGTGTCACGGTACGTCAAGGGCGGGAGTTGAACCCGCCACCCCAGGCCCCGAGGGGTCTCCCCGGGTCCCCACTTCGGGCCGGTGGGGGTGGCCAGGGGCAGCCGAAGACGTGCGTACGTGCGTGCGTGCGTGAGAGCGTGCGAGTCCACGGGGCGGGCCGCGCGCGCCGCGAGTTTTTCAGCGCGGACCCCGGCTCGTTGTGCTCGCCTCACGCCGGCCCGAGTTGGCGGCAGCGCTGGAGGCCCCGGGCCTGTGACCACAAAGAGGGAGCCTGGGGCCGGACGGGAGCGCGGCGGCGGCAGCTGTGGCCCAGGCCAGGCCCTCTCCCCTCAGCCCACCGCCTGCCCGTCTGCCCCACCCCCGCCGGCGGCGCCTTGCCCCTCCGCCAACCGCCAGACTAGCACGGTGTGGGGGCCGCGCGCGAAGACATCCGGGAGAAGCTGGAGCTGAGGCTGGAGTCGCTCGTGGGGGCCGAGCCCGCCGTCTACCCGTGGCCGCTGCCGGTCTACGTAAGTGCCGCCCGTCCCCTCCTCCCGCACCCCCGCCCCTCTTCCCCCACGGCGCGCGCTGAGCTCACCGAGAAACGGAGCGACTCGAGTCGCCAGACCCTGTTTGGAGCCCCCCTTCCCGCCCCGCCGTGATTCTCCGCGGCAGTTTCCAGCCCCCGCGCGCAGGGTGGGCAGAGGGGAGCCGGCGCCGGCCGGGGGCGCAGACTCGGCCGCGGGGGTCCCGCGCTTCCGTGAGGCGCCCGAGCCGGCCTGCGGTTGGCTCTGCAGCGCTGGGAACCCCGGTCACCCCGGGCCTGGACTGCCGGCGGGCTTGCCCTTCTGTACTTTAGGATCTGACATGTAGAGTTTCTTTTTCCTGGTAGTTTATTCTTAGCGCTGTCAACGTGCTTAGTTTTGTTTTTTTATTTTTCAGGGCACCCTTTCCTCCCTCTCTCCAGTTTTTTTGTGTTTCTGTTTTGTTTTGTTTTAGTTAGGCATTTTGTTCCTCTGATCTTGAGTGGGTGGGCTGGCAGGACACTTGGAGAGGAGGCGTTCTGTCCCCTGATCTTGAGTGGCCTTTGGAAAATGACACGCCAGACGGAAATTTACACAGGCGTCCGGTGATTCCAGAAATGCAGGGTGTCCGGCTAGGTGGGCGCCCGGCCTCTCGTCCCCCGTAGCGGCGTGGTGCGCGTGTTCCTTGTCTCGGTTTACGCTTGGGCCCCGCAGCCCACCTTCTGGAGGGAAAGCGCAGCGGGCGCCTTGGGCCGGCGCCTTTGTGGCGCCCTTTCGTGCGCTCGGCTTGCGGGGGACCAGCCTCCAGGCGACCCGGCGGGGAAGCCCGCGCGACCCGGCCCTCGCGCGGGCTCCGTGTGTGTCAGTTTGTGGAAAGTGTGTCGCGGCCGGGGTCGGGGTCGGGACGCTGGGACCGCCTGGGAGCCGATGTTGACTTCCGGGCCCCGGTTCTCCGCAGTTACTGAGGTCCGAGGGTTTCCAGCCCGCCACCGCGCACTGGCGCTTTCTATTTTTGCCCTTCCTGTGCCCGGAGGCGCGGCTGAGCCTGGGCTCTGGCTTTTCCGGTTGGGTAACTCCGGGTGGCCGGGGTGGGCGGCCTGAGCAGTGGGCAGGGCGGGGAGACATCCCAGGGGAGGGAAACTGAAAGTGGGGAGAACCTTCAGAACTCCAGCTGATCCACTTGCCTCGCCTCCCCGCCCCTCTTACTGCACTTGTCATGCGCGGGTTGGCTGGCCGGCGCATTTTTCAAAATGTAATAATTTGTTTATCCGTAGTAGCCATGATGCATAGTTCACTTGTAGTGCACAGTTTTAGGAGTTTTGACAGATGATCGCCGTCAGGCGGCAGAGCAATCCTGTCATCCCATTTGCTGCCATTTGGTGCCAGCGCGCCTCTAGCCTCTTGGCCACTAATCTCCTCTCTGTCCCTAAGGTTTTGGCTTTTCCAGAAAGCCAGATAAACGGAACAACAGCATGTAGCTTTTTGATTCTGGCTGCTTTGGCTCAGCGAAACCTATGCAAGATTCATCCCGGGTTTGTTTTTTTTGTTGTTGTTGTTTTAAATATTGATTTAGTTAGTTATTTACTTGGCTGTGCTGGGTCTTAGTTGCGGCACATGGGATCTTCATTGGCGCGTGCAGTATGTTTTAGTTGCAGCGTGCGGGATCTAGTTCCCTGAGCAGGGATGGACCCCGGGCCCCCTGCATTGGGAGCGCAGAGTCTTTGCCACTGGACCACCAGGGAAGTCCATCATCGCTGTTGTTGCGGGTATGAGAAGCCATTCCTTTTTCTGGCTGTGTTGTATTCCATGTTCCGTTTGTCCATTTGCCTGCGGGTGGCAGGACTTGTGGGATGTTTCCAGTTTAGAGGGGATCAGGAATAAAGCTGCTGTAAACATCCCAGGGCAGGTTTCCATGTGAACTTGGGTTTTTACCTCACTTGAGAAAATAGGAGTGGGACTGGAATCTGTGCTAAGTGTATGTTTAACAACCCTTCTGCATCTTAGAAATAGGTATTTTTGAGTATTGGAAGAGTTTAGAAATGCATTGTGACCCAGCACCCAGGCACTTGAAACGAAGTTGAAAGTTCATCTGGAGATGGTCACGTTGTCCCCGCCTCTGTCTTTTATTCGAGGCAGAGCAAGGCCACAGATTTGTTACCCTTGTAAGGAAGGCCTCGTGTGTCCAGGCCCTGGCAGGACCTGGCTTTCTAGTGGTGGGCGGTTCTGAAGTGGAAAGAGCGTCTTTCCCTTGCTGGCCGGACCTCGCTTGGCAGGGTGTGGGGTGTGCTACCTGCCTGGCCGGGCGCTCTTTCTGCCGGTCAGCAGCCGTTCCTGGTTTGTCTGTCCTACTACCAGGCAGGCGGTCAGGGGCCCTAGTGAAGTGCTCAGCGAGCCGCAGCCTTCTCAAAGCTTTGCGGGTAATGTCTGCTACCCTCCCATTTCCCTGCTGAGGAATTTTGCTTTCTCATGGGAAGTGAGGGGGCAGTAGTTTATAAGAGTTCATATTTTGTGATGACTCGATGCTGAATACATTAAGAAAATGGACTCCTTCCAGAAGCTTAACTTCTTAGAAGGTCAGATTACTCATGTGACTGCACGTTTGAAATGAGTGAGCTTGTTTGTTCATTGATTCATTCATTCTGCAAGCACCTCCTGGATATTTAGAGTGAGTGTTCCAGGGGGCGCAGAGGACAGTAGACAGTATTCTTTTTTTTTTTGATTTTTGAATTTTATTTATTTTTTTATACAGCACGTTCTTATTAGTCATCAGTTTTATACACATCAGTGTATACATGTCAATCCGACTCGCCCAGTTCAGCACACTACCATCCCCACCGCCCCCCGTGGCTTTCCCCCCTTGGTGTCCATCTGTTTGTTCTCTACATCTGTGTCTCAACTTCTGCCCTGAAAACTGGTTCATCTGTACCATTTTTCTAAGTTCCACATACATGCGTTAACATACGATATTTGTTTTGCTCTTTCTGACTTCTTCACTCTGTATGACAGTCTCTAGATCCATCCACGTCTCAACAGATGACTCAATTTCGTTCCTTTTTATGGCTGAGTAATATTCCACTGTATATATGTACCACAACTTCTTTATCTATTCGTCTGTTGATGGGCATTTAGGTTGCTTCCGTGACCTGGCTATTGTAAATAGTGCTGCAGTGAACATTGGGGTGCATGTGTCTTTTTGAATAATGGTTTTCTCTGGGTATATGCCCAGTAGTGGGATTGCTGGATCATATGGTAATTCTATTTTTAGTTTTTTAAGGACCCTCCATACTGTTCTCCATAGTGGCTGTATCAATTAACATTCCCACCAACAGTGCAAGAGGGTTCCCTTTTCTCCACACCCTCTCCAGCATTTGTTGTTTGCAGATTTTCTGATGATGCCCGTTCTAACTGGTGTGAGGTGATACCTCATTGCAGTTTTGATTTGCATTTCTCTAATAATTAGTGATGTTGAGCAGCTTTTCACCTGCTTCTTGGCCATCTGTATGTCTTCTTTGGAGAAGTGGTTATTTAGGTCTTCTATCCATTTTTGGATTGGGTTGTTTCTTTAGTATTGAGCTGCATGAGCTGTTTATATATTTTGAAGATTAATCCTTTGTCCGTTGATTTGTTTGCAAATATTTTCTCCCATTCTGAGGGTGACAGTATTCTTATTCTCAAAACTTATGAACTAAGGACGGTAGGTGATCTGTAAACACAGAAGTTCAGCTGAGGTGTAGTGCCCCGTATATGGGATCAGCTGAGGTCCCAGAGAGTGGGGCTGCCAGATTTGCCCTGGGGGAGGTGTGGGTGGCTTCTCTGAGGTGGGGGCACCCGCAGGAGGAAGTGCAAACAGCCACAACCGCCTGTACGCAGAAATGTCCAGCCTCCAAGATGGGCTTTTGTGCAATTGACAAATAGGAGGGCGGGGTGCAGGGCGAGTTTTGTTCCTTCTGTGACTGAGAGTTCCCAGATATCTACTTATAGTTCACAGTGGCATTTCTAAAGCAGGATGGTCCTTCTTTTGGTGGGAAAACCCGGTCTCAGCTCAGGAGGAAGCAGGTGGTATCTTCGGCTGCCTGATGGCAGGGCAGGAGCCAGCGAGGGCGTGCAGTGGTCCTTCCCCTCCGTGACTCACTGAGGCTGTGGGTGTGGAGCGGCCCCAGTGTGAGTGTCCCCGCCTGCTTCTGGCTTCCTCCTGAGAGCCCACGAGTCTCTGATGAATGCCCACTGAGCAGTCACACCCTTCACTCCACAGTGGGTAGTAGCTGAAGTGGGCGGCTGAGTGAGCCATCCCTCCCCGTGACTCAGAAAACATTTTCTGATCTGACCTCTGCTGGTGTGAGTCCTGCCTAGTCTGAGCTCAGGTGGAAGGCAGGTTAACCCTTTGAGGACTTTCCGTGGGTGAAGTAGCCTCTTTAAAGAGGAAGGGATCATCGGGAAAAGCCTGGTATTCCATATGTACGTGCCTGTTAGCTTTCATACTTTGGTCCCTAACATCCAAATGCCGCCTGTATACTCTGTTCCTGGTGGGAGGGGCCAGAGGCAGCCAGCCGGCCCTTTGGATATTCACTAGGCAGGAGGCGGCTGGGAGCTGCAGGGGACCGGCCCCCAGTCTACCTCTAGGAGCTGCATCCTTTTTTCCTTAATTAAATTAAACTTTTTATTTTGAGATTATCGTAGATTCTTGCACAGCCGTCAGAAATAGGTCGGACACATCCCACGTTCTCTTTACTCAGTTTCTCCCGATGGTGGCATCTTACAAAGCTACACACCGATGTAATGATTTCATTGGCATTGATACAGTCAAGATACAGAGTGTTTGGTGTCCCTTTTGGATTCGGGGACCTGTAGGGTGCGACTGGCTGTGTCTGCACATCCCTGGGTCCCGGGCCCGGCGCACGTCTCCCAGGAAACCCCTCTCCTACCTCTTTCTCTCTGCCGTGTCTTCCTCTCGTGTTCCTGGCACTCTTCCCCAGTGCGTGCACCTTCTCTCCCTGGCTGTGGGATGACAGTCCTGTTTCCTTCTTCCCACTCAGGGTGCTGCCTGGAGGCCTCTTTGGCATCTTTTCTGTCCCCTCAAGCTGTCCCTGCCATTCCCACCTGCCGTGGGAACAGTCTCCTGCCGTGCCCGTGGCGTCGAGCGGTCCCAAAGGTGTTAACAGAGGACGTGCTGGGTGCCAGTCCGCGGTCCTCCGCAGCTCACGCGTGGCTCTGTAGTGCCTCCCTCACCGCCCGCCTTTCTTGTTCCTTCCCAGACTCTCCCCACTCAACAGCCGCTGTCGTGGTGCCTAGCCTGGGGCTCTGTTCCTCAGCGCCCCTGTGTCAGACCAGGCCCTCTTCCTGTCCAGGGCACCTGGCAAGGCTGCCGAGTCACAGGTTCCCATGAGCTACAGTTGGGAGGTTGGACGCTGTGTGCTTCACTGAGTATTGACCTTGGATGACGATGCCTCCTCATCTCTGAGGGGCTTCCGTTTGAATCCCCCGAGTTAGTCATGGGGTGCGCGGCCGATGTCGGGAAAGCGCGTCAGACTCACACCAGGTGCATGGGCGGCCGGTGTGTGAGAGAGGTTACCTCTGAGAACGTTGGTCCTTTAAAAACCTGAGGCGTCTTTTCCTGGGTGGGGAAGGGGTTTTTGCAGGCTGTGTGCCGGGGTGGCGGGGGGATGTACCGCCATGGGGTGGTGCCCACGGGGATGGCGGGAGTCGTGGGGCTCGGGGCGGGGAGCTCTAGGGAAGGATTTGCACGTCCCATGGTAGTGGTGGCTCAAGTTTCCCCTGGTGTGCAGGTGGCTCCCTGGCGTCTGCTCTGTACTCACCCTGCAGGCTGAGCAAGGCTCTCACCGGGGAGCAGGTGCTGGGACCGCAGGACACGCTGGGCCCACACCTGGTCTGGGACAGACACCAGGTGAAGGGGCGGGACAAGGGGAGGAGGAGCCGCGCTGGGTGTTTTGGGTTTTGTGTCTTTTTAAATAACAGCTTTGTCGAGATAGCATTCACACGCCACTGAACTCACCCATATGAAGTGTACAATTTAATGGCTTTTACTATATTCACAGAGCTGTGCAGCCTTCACCTCTAATTCCAGAACATTCCATCAGCGCAAAGGGCTGGCAGTCCCCTGCCCCAGCCCCTGACACTCTGTGTCTGTGGATCTGCCTGTTCTGGACGTTTCCCATCAATGGAATCACACAGTGTGTGTCCTTCTGTGTCTGGCTTCTCTCACTGAGCATCGTGTTCTCAGGGTCCGTCCACGTTGTTGTGAGTCTCAGGGCTTCACCCCTTTGCGTAGCTCAGTGATGCTCCCGTGTGCGTGGCACAGGTTGTGGGGTCTCGAGGCCCCTGGAGAGGTGTTCGTTTGGCTTGGTCCTGGGTTGGGGTGACGCCAGTTGCACTGATACGGTGCTAACAGGACCCCTTGCTGGAGTGGGAGACAGTTGAATTATGTCTTAATAGTGGCTTTGGTTCTCCTTTCAGCATCTGGTGTGTTCTAGCTTCCCTGAACATGGTGAGCAAAAGCTGCCTCCCCACAGCACCTCTGGGACCCTCTGACAAGCCAGGTGCGTGCCTGGCCCAAGACAAGATGCCTGGGCTTCCCTGCCAATACCTGAGCTGGGAGGGACATGACTACCAGGCAGTACAAGACACGGGCTCTCCTCCTTCCGGGCTCTGGTGAGTGTAAGTTTGACTAGAATACAGTTTATCATTTTACCTCTGATTCCCTGTAGTTGACTGCTGGTCCATCATGACAACATTATACCCAGACTGCCAAGCCATTTTACCTTCCCATGGAACCTCACTGCAGATGCATTCTGATCATCTCTAACATTCATCTTCTCTGGACCTGCTTTCAGAGAAATGTGTTTTGTTAGATCCAGTCACAGAGCTATGGCAACAACATAGGCTGTCTTATTTTAACTGACATGTGGTCCCCATTTCTTTCTTCTACTCCCTTACTTATGGCCTTTAACAATGACTCTTTCTCCACTCTTTTCATGTCCCACTAGACTCTGTTGTGTGTCTTTGCTCTCTCACCTGAAGAGGATACCTCTTATTTCATCAAGAAGATAAGTGTTTCAGACACAAACTTCCTCATCTTCTTTCTGCTGACTCTGGCTGCCTTCCAATCAATGTTCCATGATGCAGACACCACCCTCTCCTCTTCAAATCCTTCTGTGACTTTCCATTGCTCTTAGGATAAAGACAAACCTCCTCACCGTAGTCTAAAATGTGGAGTCACAGGCTGGCTTCCGGTGGAGAACTGTTGCCGTTCTGTAAGATAAGGAGCTTGCTTCAGAATGTAAATCATATGTCCACTAGATATGCTGTTTAGTTTAACAGGCAAGACTTTCTTGGTGAAAGAAGCAGTGTTGACTTGCATGCTAGAGCAGGCTTCTCATCTGGCTGTGCACTGGCACTCTGGGTGTGCTAGTCTGCAGGGCAGGGCATCCCCTGGGCAGGATGGAGCATGATCTCTGCAGCCTCGTCTTGCACCTCCTTCCTTTCATTCTCAATCATCCAGCCCACAGTGGCCTCCTTTCAGGCCTGCATACTTACAACGGCACATTGCCCATGCTGCCCCTCTGCGTGAAATGTCCTTCTGTTTAGTTTGCAACTGATTGATGCCTCCTCATCCTTCTCATCTCTTCTCATGTGTCACTTTGTCAAGAAAGTATCCCCTTACCTACTCAACTCATCACATCCCCCTATCGTAGCTCACATAACACCACGTACCTCTCGCTTATAGCCTTCATCACATTTTACATCCAGTTTTAGATAGGTGTTTACCATATGGTCCATGAGGAAGAGATCATGAATGTTTTGCTTACTCTTGATTCCCAGCGACTAGCACAGTTACTGATAACCTTTGTTAAATGGAGAAATGAATGTATCCAATCAATGGTGAAGCCCTGACAGTTTTTCTTTCTAGTGTCTCTCATACTCCTCCCTTCCATCTGTGTTGCCATTATTCCGGTTCTACCATTTATTATTTTACACCTGGATTACGATGACTGCTTCGGAGAATCGCATGTCTTTCTATCTTCCTCCCTGCAACCTCTCCTACACCTCCCAAGGCTCTTGGGTTATGCCATTGCCCTCTTCCAATCCGTCCGTGGCACCCATTTTCAACCCAATACAGCCAAACTCTTAAGATTGACATTCAAGACCCTCCATAATTTGGCTTTAATTTCACTTTCTAGACTTTTTAAAAAAGAACTGGGTCTAATTATCTCTGCATCTTTGCTCCCTTTCATATCTACCTATGACATTAATTGTTTTTTTTCTATTCAGTCTATCTTACACCTCTTTCTCTGGGAAGACTTCACTGAGAATCCAAGCAATTTCTGGATCCCTTCTCTCCCCTGAACTTGTAAACAGTTTAACAAGACATATGTGGAACTGCCATAAGGCATCTACGTCTCATCTCCCTCTCTGGCGTCTAATCTCCCTGAGAATAGGGGTACATCTCTGTGTTCTGTGCAGTTTTCAGCACAGTACTATACACATAGTGAATATTTGGTAAATGAACGAATAAGTGAATGAGTCACCATGAGAAGGGTATTCTCTCATTCCTTCTCTCTTTTTCCACTTTCAAGTTTCTCTAGTTAGTTTCCTTAGACAAAATGTTTCTTTGTAGCTACACAGTGTCCAGGTTCACAGAATGTTGCAAATAGCTGCTAAGAGAATCCCTCCACTACTTGAGAATAGCTTGCTCTCCCCTCTCAAGTGGAGAGAGCAGGATTCAATATTTATTAAGTGCCTTTGTTCACTTGGCATTTAGAGGCACTAGGGGCACTAGTGCTCTACACTCAGTGAAATGCCTGGTTTGTTAGTAATTTTCCTTTGTGAAAAACAGCTATCCACAAAGATGTTTTGTTCCAGTTTTCCATCCTTTTAGGTTGATAAAAAGCATTTTAACTACGTAGAAACAGAAAATGAATAGAAAGAACTTTGCATTACATTTAATAAAAGTTTAGGGAGATCTTTGTGGTACATTAGTGAAGTTATTTGGGGAAACTTTAGCCATGTACATTGTGTTGGAGAGGCACCAAGAATTCAAGAATTCTCAAAGTTTGAGGACACAATTGCCTTACACGTAGGCATGGTGGCAGCCATGTACATAGCAGTGATTTGGAGGATGTTGTATTAGTCAGCTCTTGCTGTGATAATGTTTTGGAACAAATCTCCCCAAAACTCAGTTACATAAATATGAATTTATTTTTCTTGGACCTATGGGCTAGCTGCAGTGGCTCTCTTTTAGACCTCTAGATGGCTGGTATTGCTCCATGTTTTGGGTCAGTTTGAGGTGTGTCCCACACATCTTACTGTGGAGCCCAACTGTGAGGCTGCAGCTCCCAGGCCCTGTCTTCTCACAAAGTTCACTGAAACATAAGAGGTGAGCCCAACCACACAAGCCCACTTAAGGCCTCTGCGACTCATTTAAGGCCATCATGTCTGCCCTTGGCATCCTCGGAACCCCCTGGCCTCAGGATGCAGCTTCTGTAGTCCATGGCAGCCTGCGGAGAGGGGGCGGGGTTGGAGGAGGGTGGAACTCCGCCTTCACTGAGGGTGTGGGTGTGGCCACCTCTGCTGTGACTGAACAAAGGGCAGGGGAGCAGGGGGTCCAGGGCAGGGCCCTCAGAGCCCAGCAGGCCCAGGGGGGCGGCACAACATCTAGGCCCAGGCCAAAGAGCGCCTTCTTGGTCTGCGCGGCAGGCCTCTCACCTTGCCGCTCAGGCTGCGCTCCTGCTTGAAGTGAGTGTGGAACGTGTCCGCGGAGTACACCTTGCTGCACAGGTAGCCATAGAACTGGGCGTCGTAGCTTCCTGCCAGGCGGCCAAAGGTCGCAGGCAGGTGGGTCACTGGGACACACGTGGAGGGGCTCCTGCCCAGCCTCCTGGCCGCTCAGTGCCCCTGCCCCAGAGGGGGGGTGGGGGCCTCAAAGCAGCCTTGTCTGAGTCCTCTGCCACTAGAGAGTATTGGCCCAACACTTGTAGAAAACGGGGACCTTGCTGGCAGTTCAGTGGAGGGACACAAATAAATCTTTGCCGACTTTCTGCTGAAGCTCACGAGGGTTCACTCCTAAGCCTTTTACAAGGTCAGCTGCCGAGGCTGCGAGAGACGAGTCAGGGCTCGCCCTCCACCACGGGGAGATCACTGGTTAAAGCACTCACGAGGGGGTGAACCGCGTGTCCGCACCGACACGCATGGGCAGACCTCGTCGATGCCTTCTGTCCGGGGTATGAAGCCCTCTCCTGCCTCTTCCAGGCTCTCTAGAAAGCACGTGCAGAGCCTCCCACCCCACCCTCCGACTCTGCGGGCCACAGCTGGAGGGACCAGCCAAGGAACCGTGGCAGGAAGAGGCCAGAGGTCAGTGGGCCTCGGCCGGAGCCCGTCAGTCGGTCCCCATTCACACACCACCAGACGATCCTCTTGACCTGGGCAGTAACCGCCAACCGACCGGTAAGGTGGGCCCGGCGCGCGCTTGGCTACCTGGCATGGTTGGGCACCCCAGGATCTCCTGGCAGAGGCGGGCATTCTCCTGGGCCGGGTCCGCAGGCGTCTGCGTGTGCAGGGCCTGAACCACCTTGGCCAGGACGATCTGGCACAGGTTGAAGAGGCCTGGGGGGCGGGAGGAAGGAGACGGGGGGCTGGCACCGTGTCCAGGCCGCGCTTTCCAGACGGGCAGACCGGAAGCCCCCTGCCCTTCCCTCGGTCCGGCCGCATCTGGGTTGGCCTCCCGGGACTTGATGAGCTTGTCCAGCAGTTCCTGAGGGACGGTGCTGCCCGTGCCCCACCAAGACTGGCAGCAGCGCCAGGGCCTCACAGGGCACGGCGCCCCCGGCCCCAGAGCCTTCCCTCTGGTTCTCATCACCGGCTGTCACCAGACTTGCATGCAACGTTCTTTTCTTTTCTCTCGTCTTTACGTCCCTCAGCCACGCAATGCGGTGAAGCCCTGACGCTCGCTGCCACGTCGATACACCCTGAGAACACGATGCTCAGCGAGAGAAGTCATACACAGAAGGACACACAGGGCGTGACCCCACTGAGGAGAAAGGTCCAGAGCAGGTAGATCCACAGAGTCAGCGAGTGGGTTCCTGGTTGTCAGGGGCTGGCGAGGGGACGGAGTGATAGCTAAGGGCGTGAGGGACATTTTCGGGATGATGGAAATGGTCCAAAGCAGTAGTGACGTCTGTACAGCTCAGTAAACTGTCCCCACATGCCCCGGTGCAGCCTGTGAGAGTATCGCTCTCAGGATGAAGGGCTGACCACAGGAAGACTGAACAAGCAGTGGGTCCTGGGCCCAGACGCTCAGCTGGTGCCCCCCACGTGGGGAAGTCACTGGGACTCGCTGAGCCTCCACGGAGACTGGCAGCAGCCCCCGAGCTCACAGGGCACTGCGCCTCCGGCCCCAGAGCCTTCCCTCTGGTTCTCATCACCGGCTGTCAGCAGACGTGCAGGCAACGTTCCTTTCTTTTCTTTTGTCTTTTTTAAAGGCAACTCTTGAGTACATGTATTTAACATGCAGGGAACCCGCCCTGACTCCTTGATCTGGGTCTTCCAGCCTCTAGAGCCTCAAGGACATCCATTTCCATTATTGACGCGCCCAGTGCCTGGGGTTTGATGATGGAAGCTGACACCGAGGGCGTCACCACGTGCGGGGTGATGTCAATGAAAGAACCCCATGGCGAGGGCCTGCCTGAGGACCACGCATGCCCGGGCCCTCCCCGCCCCCTGCCTGCAGCCCTGCGCCTGGGAGCGGAGCTGGTGCATCGCGTGCCCGACGTCGTGGAAGTTGATCTCCCGCTCATCATGCCACAGCAGTGAGGGCAGGTTGGGCGTAGGCTTGGTGAAGTTGGCCACCATGGCTGCGATGGCGATCTGGCAGCTCCCATCGTGCTGTAGGCAGCCCGGCTGCAGGCTGAAGCAGGCCGCGTGCCCAGACTTCCCCACCCTGCGGAGGGACGTGGATGGGGCCCCGCTTCCACAGAGGAGCCCCGGCCCACGGCCGACAGGTTCCCCCACACACGCACCGAGGATAGAGGTCAAGTAGAACTTGCTGATGGATGACCTTGCCCGAGGCCACGTCCCAGACAGTTTAGAGCCTCACATCTTCGTGACACATGTTGGTGCCCTCCTCCAGGTCGAAGGTCAGCCCCAACAGCTCCTGGGAGATGCCGAGCAGCCCGCGTGTGACTGCCTGCATGGGGAAGGACTCATTGAGCAGGTACTGGTCCACGTGGTAGCACGTCTCCTCCCCCTGGTTCATGTAGTAGCGCAAGTCCCAGGCGTTGATGGGGCCGTCAAAGTGCAGGCCCCGCCTCTGGCACTCGACCTTCTTTAGCTCCAGGATCACGGCCGCTCCTGCCCCCCCGAGGGGCTTCAGCTTCTGGGCCAGCTCACCTGCGGGCGAGGGGAGAGGCTTGGCTACGTCCCTGGGGCAGCCCCCCAGCCACCCCCGACCCCACGCCCCTCGAGGCAGAAAGAAGGGTCCGGGAAGGCGACCCCGAAGGGCTGACACAGTGGGGTCTCAGGCAGCACCACGTCCGGTCGAGGTCTGCCTGACCCCCATCCCCACTGGGACTCAGGAGGAGGCGGTGTTACCTAGGACAGCGGCCGCCACCTGGCTGGTCTTATCCATGTTCATCTCCAGCATGGAGTCGGCATGCGTGCGGAACCCTAGCAGGCGGGACTTGAGGGCCTGCAGCCTCACCAGCTCTCTGAGGATCACGCAGTTCTCCTGGAACCCAGAGACGGAAGGCGCTGGGGACCATGGGCCACGCCCTCCCCGCGGGCCCCGGCTCAGGTCTCTGCAGGTGGGCAGGGCTCCCAGGCCACTGGTGGGCGCAGCCAATCCCCCTCCCTTCTCCTCCTGGCCCAGATTTCTAGACACTTTTGTGCTGTCCTAACACGTGGTCTTTATTAACACAGGTCCTTTTGCAACCAGAAACGGCATGAACGTGATGGGCTCTAAGGCCAAGGGAAGGAAGAAATGCGGCCAGGCTCTCCAGGAGCCACCAGGGGGCCTCCCCAGGCTCAACAAGACAAACACGGCTGCCGTGCAGACAGTAGCTCAACCCCACGGCGCTCGAACACCCGGCCCCTGGATGGTGAGACACCTGTTGCTGCAGGTGGCCCGTGGCTCACGGATGAGGCCCGGCCCCAGGCGTACGCCACCTTCTCGGGGGCCACCTCTCCGGTCTGCAGTGGGGTTCTCCTGGGAGCCCCCAGTCACCACAGGAACAGCGTGGCCTGTCTGTAGCCCAAGAAGGTGGGGACACAAGACTGTACCCCGTGCCCCCCGCATCACCCGCGAGGCCGAGCGAGCACCAGTGGTGTCTGCGGGGAAGATGAAGGGCTCACGCACAGCCCCCATCTACAGAAGCACAGACTGCAGCCCCATGCGCTATGGAACAAACACAAGTGTCCATGCAGGACCCGATGTCTGAATGTCAAGGCCATGCCCGGGCCACAGTGAGAAGGTGCATCCCCCATGCAAGCCACAGAGAGGGGATGGGGGGGCCATCTGCGATTCTGAGCTCATCGGGCATCACCCCAGAGGGAGAGGGAGAGGGAGAGAGGTAGACAGAAGTACAGAGGGAGAGAGAGAGAGAGAAGGAGGGAGAGACCTCTCTCTACCTTCCCTGGGGGTTCTCTAGTGCAGCCAAGGCTGAAAACCACTGCATTTGGGGAGATGGGTCCTCGTGGAAGAGTTAAGTAGTCACTCATGGCATTATTGACACATACTAAAAAGGCCCCAAATCTTGGGGAGTCAGGGAGGGGAGTGTCTGCTTTCTCGTAAACAAGGAGAGATTGGGCATCAGAGGAGGTACCTGTGCAGCCTGCGCCCAGGGCCCTGCAGACTTCATCTCCCAGCGGTGGTCCTGGGCTGGAAGTCAGCGGGGAGGGCAGGCCTTCCGAGCATCAACGTTGACTTCAGGGCTGATCTAAAAGGCGCCTGCTGTTTGTTGAAGCAGAAAAAAGAGAAAGCAGTGGGGAAAGGATGGGAGGGGGAGGGAGCCCCCCTCCTCAGCACTTCTCTCTCCCTCTCTCCCTTTCTCCCTCTCTCCCTCTCCCCCTTTCCCTCTCTCCCTCTCCCTCTCTCTCTCTCCCTTCCTCTCTCCCTGTCCCTGTTTCCCTGTCCACATGCTCTGGCTCTACCTCTTTCCCTCTCCCTCTCCCTCCACCTCCTTCCCTCTCTGAAGAGGGAAGGAGGTGGAGGGAGAGGGAGAGAGAGATGGAGAGGGAGGGGGCAGAGAGAGAGAGAGGGTGCAGAGGGAGAGAATGATGGAGGGAGCGAAAGACGTCTCTCCCTCCCTCCCTCCCTCCCTCTCTCCCTCCCTCCCTCCCTCCCTCCCTCTCTCCCTCCCTCCCTCCCTCCCTCTCTCTCTCCCTCCCTCTTTCCCTCTTTCCCTCCCTCCCTCTCTCCCTCCCTCCCTCCCTCTCTCCCTCCCTCTTTCCCTCTTTCCCTCCCTCCCTCCATCCCTCTCTCCCTCCCTCCCTCTATCCCTCTCCCTCCCTCTCTCCCTCTCCCTCCCTCCCTCCATCCCTCTCTCCCTCTCTCCCTCTCTCCCTCCCTCCATCCCTCTCTCCCTCCCTCCATCCCTCTCCCTCTCTCCCTCTCTCCCTCCCTCCCTCTATCCCTCTCTCCCTCCCTCCCTCCCTCTATCCCTCTCCCTCCCTCCCTTTATCCCTCTCTCCCTCCCTCCCTATATCCCTCTCCCTCCCTCCCTCTATCCCTCTCTCCCTCCCTCCCTCTATCCCTCCCTCCTTCTCCTCCCTCTCCCTCTCGCTCCAACTCTCCTCCCTCCGTCTTTCCATCTCCCTCACTCCCTCCCAGAGAGGGAGAGATGGAGGGAGAGGCAGAGATAAGGCAGTGGGAGAGAGGGAGAGGGAGAGATGGAGGGAGAGGGAGAGGGAGAGAGAGAGAGAGAGGGAGCGGGAAAGAGGTCTCTTCCTCCCTCCCTCTCCCTCTCTCCTTCTCTCCCTCTCTCCCTCTCCCTCTCTCTCTCCCTGTCCCTGTTTCCCTGTTCCGTTCTCCCTCTCCCTTGTCTCTTCCTCTCCCTCCATCTCTCCCTCTCTGGGAGGGAGTGAGGGCGAGGGAGGGATGGAGGGAGAGGGAGTGACAGAGGGAGGGAGAGGGAGAGAGGAAGGGAAAGGGCGAGGGAAGGAGAGGGAGAGACGGAGGAGAGGGAGAGGGAGGGAGGAAGAGACCACTTTCCCTCTCCCTCTCTACCTCTCTCTCTCTTCCTCTGTCCCTCTCTCTCTTCCTCTCTCCCTCTCCCTCCATCTCTCCCTCTCCCTTATCTCTGCCTCTCCCTCCATCTCTCCCTCTCTGGGAAGGAGTGAGGGAGAGGGAGAGTTGGTGGGAGAGGGAGAGGGAGGGAGGGAGGGAGAGACGTCTTTCGCTCCCTCCCTCTATCACTCTCTCCCTCTCCCCCCTCTCTCTCCCTCTCCCCACTTCCTCTCCTGCTCTCTCTCCCTCTCCTTCCACCTCCTTCCCTCTCCAGAGAGGGAAGGAGGTGGAAGGAGAGGGAGAGTGGAACAGGGAAACAGGGACAGGGAGAGAGGGAGGGAGAGGGAGAGAAGGAGGACAGAGGGAGAGGGAGGGAGGAAGAGACCTCTTTTCCTCTCCCTCTCTCCCTCCCTCTCCCTCTCCCTCCATCTCCCCCTCTCCCTCTATCCCTCTCCCTTCCTCCATCTCTCCCTCTCTGGGAGGGAGTGAGGGAGATGGAGAGACGGAGGGAGAGGGAGGATGAAGGAGGGAGGGATAGAGGGAGGGAGGGAGAGAGGGATAGAGGGAGGGAGGGAGAGGGATGGAGGGAGGGAGAGAAGGATAGAGGGAGGGAGGGAGAGGGATGGAGGGAGGGAGAGAGGGATAGAGGGAGGGAGGGAGAGGGATGGAGGGAGGGAGAGGGATGGAGGGAGGGAGAGAGGGATAGAGGGAGGGAGGGATGGAGGGAGGGAGAGAGGGATAGAGGGAGGGCGGGATAGAGGGAGGGAGGGATAGAGGGAGGGAGGGAGAGAGGGATAGAGGGAGGGAGGGAGAGAGGGGTAGAGGGAGGGAGGGAAAGAGAGGGAGGGAGGGAAAGAGAGGGAGGGAGAGAGGGATGGAGGGAGGGAGGGAGAGAGGGATGGAGGGAGGGAGGGAGAGAGGGATGGAGGGAGGGAGAGGGATGGAGGGAGGGAGGGAGAGGGATAGAGGGAGGGAGGGAGAGAGGGATAGAGGGAGAGAGGGATAGAGGGAGGGAGGGAGAGAGAGATAGAGGGAGGGAGGGAGAGACGTCCTTCACTCCCTCCCTCTATCCCTCTCTCCCTCTCCCCCCTCTCTCTCCCCCCTCCCTCTCCTGCTCTCTCTCCCTGTCCCTGACACCTCCTTCCCTCTCCAGAGAGGGAAGGAGGTGGAGGGAGAGGGAAAGAGGTAGAGGGAGAGCGTACAGAACAGGGAAACAGGGACAGGGAGAGAGGAAGGGAGAGAGGGAGAGGGGAGAGGGAAGAGGGACGAGGGAGGCGGGAGGGGGGAGACGGGGGAGAGGGAGGAGGGAGGGGGAGGGGAGAGGGAGGAGGGAGAGAGGGAAAGAGAGAGAGGCAGAGGGAAGAGGGAGAGAGAGAGAGGGAGAGGGAGAGAGGGAGGGTGAGAGGGACGAGAGGAAGCAGGGAGAAAAGAGAGAACACACCATCTACATTTCTGTCAAATGACACCAGGGATCCTTACACAACCAGGAGAAAATAACACAGCGAGGCTCTTTCTCAGCTGGAACTGGAACTGCAGATGGGGCCAAACACCACCAGGGTGGCCACACATGTCCAGCTGCCGCCCCAGCCCCATGAGTCCAGTCACCAGGGCTCTGAGTGTTTGCTCCAGGGACCTGGGGTTCACCCTGTCACCCTGGAGGTCGGACCTAGACAGCAGGGCCCCGGGCTGGACACATAGGGGGAAAAGCATCCCCACAGGACAGCTTGTGCGAGCAGATTCAGCTGCCAGATTCTAGAGGCCCGGGATCACCCTGTGGCCTGTGAAACCCAGGAGCCACGAGGGTCTTGCATCGGGATTCCTGTCCGTTGGACTGTAACGTTTATGTAAGGAATCTTGGAAACAGTGGTAACGAGACTGAATTCGAACGAGCTTTAGGATATTATGGACCACTCCGAAGTGTGTGGCTTGCTAAAAACCCTCCCGGCTTCGCTCTTGTTGAAAATGAAGATCCCCGAGATGCAGCGGATGCTGTCTGAGAAGTAGACGGGCGAACACTCTGTGGCTGCCGAGTAAGAGTGGACCTGTCGAATGGGGAAAGGAGAAGTCGAAATCGTGGCCGCCTTCTTCTTGGGGTCGTCGCCCTCGAGATGATTATCGGAGGAGGAGTCCTCCCCCTCACCACAGATCTCCAAGACGGAGAAGCTTCTCCCGCAGCCGGAGCAGGTCCCTTTAGTAGATATAGGAGAAGAGAGAGATCACTGTCCCAGGAGAGAAATCGCAAGCCGTCCCGATCTTTCTCTAGGTCTCCTGGCTGATCCAGGTCAAATGAAAGGAAATAGCAGACCACTTTGCAAGAGGAGTGGTGCACAGGAAATAACTTCATTTGACAGGAGTATGTACAGAAAATTCAAGTTTTGTTTGAGACTTCCGAAGCTTGATGCACTTTTAAATGTTTTAGCTGTTCACATTTGTTTGTCTCTTGGGACAGTGACACAAAGAGGTGTCATTCTCTGTGGTTTGAAATGGGTCATATGAGGCATGTAATATGAAGAATTGTTTCTTTACAATGTTCCCTCAAGCAAAATTGAATTTGCTTTGAATTTTTGGTCTTGCCTAGACTGATAATAAAACTCTAACTCCTGCCCACCTAAAGTGTGATGTTTATTATTATGGAAACAACACTGGCAAACATTGAAAAGACTTTCTGTAGGTGGGATATGGTATGCAGCTGTAGTTAAGCAAGCAGTCTTTAAAAGGTGCTGTGAACACAAGCCAGCAGGTAGAAATGAAAGCTGCACCCTTACCCTAGATTAGAGGTTTAAGAATTCCACTAGTCTTCACACTGGACAAGAGGTTGTCCAGTGAGTTTAGAATCTAAGAAGTTTCAAGGAAATTAGTTTACCTTTGAGTTAGGTCATAAGTCCCCTCTGTGATTGCTGTACATGAATACATAACTCTTTGTAATGTTTTTTGGAAGTTGAGATTATCAAGATACCAATGTCCTGCCAGATTAAGAGTATATTGTAGAGCTGAACTTTGAGGTACTGTGCAATTTTTTTTTCATGCTGTCATTTGTAATGTTTTGTGAGACTCCTTGGGATTAAAGTTTTGGTTCCAAAAGGAACAAAGAAAAAAAAAAGGATCCACCTGCCAATGCAGGGGACACAGTTTCGAGCCCTGGTCCAGGAAGATCCCATGTGCCGCAGATCAACTAAGCCCGTGGGCCACAACTGTTGAGCCTGCGCTCTAGATCCTGAGAGCCACAACTACTGAGCCCCCATGCCACAACTACAGAAGCCCGCAGATCTGGAGCCCGTGCTCCGAAACAAAAGAAGCCACTGTAATGAGAAGCACGTGCCCGCAACAAAGAGGAGCCCCTGCTCGCCGCAACTAGAGAAAGCCCGTGTGCAGCAGTGAAGACCCAACACAGCAAAAAAAAAAAAAGACGCTACTGGCCAGGTGATCAAGGGTAAAATTGTTTGTCACAAGTCCCGTTGATGGTGTGTATCCTTGATGTGTGTATCCTTGATGGTGTGTATCCTTGATGATGTGAGCTGAGGAGAATGACATTTTTATCTCTGTCTGGATCTTCCGCCCCAAACCCCATAACTCCAGACCAACCATAAGAAAAACATCAGAAAACCAACAGACAAACAAATTGAGGGACAAAATACCTGACCAGTCCTCCTCAAAACTTTCAAGGTATCAAAACCCAGGGACGTCTGAGAAATGTCACAGCCCAGAGGAGACTGGGACAGAAAAAGGATGTTAGGGGAAAGCTAGGGACATTCTAATAAAGTGTGGACTTTAGTTAATAATAACGTATCCATCTCGGTTCCTTAGTTGGATAAGTATGTCGTACTAACGTGTTGGAAATAGGGGTACTGGGTCGGGGGTCCACAGCACTCTGTACACTCTGTACAGATCTTTGCAACTTTTTTGTAACTCTTAAGCTATTCTAAAATTAAGCAACTACTAAACAGAGATAAGAATGTTATTTCCCTGACTTGAACATGCCTGTGTTTGTTTTCATGGTCACATTTGTGCTATCTGCATGTGTCTTGGAATCAGTAGCAAAGGAGAGTTGCCAGCCCCTGGGAAGATGCGGCTGGTTTGCAGGTGGCTTGCTCTGGAGCTGAAGACCACGGTGGGAAGTCTGCAGCCTCGGGCTGCACTTAGAACCATGGGAGGGGATGGGCCAGCTCAATTAAGGATGGAACCTATAAATAAAACTCTTTTTCTTTTCCATTATGGCTTATCACAGGATATTGAATATAGTTCCCTGTGCTAGACAGTAGGACCTAGTAGTTTATCCATCCTATATTTAATAGTTTGCGTCTGCTAACCCCAAACTCCCAATCCAACCCTCCCTCACTCTTTCTCCCCCTTGGCAAGCACAAGTCTGTTCTCTATGTCTGTGAGTCTGTTTTTGTTTCGTAGACAAGTTCATTTGTGTCGTATTTTAGATTTCACATATAAGTGAGATCATATATTTGTCTTTCTCTTCTGACTTACTTTACTTAGTATGATAATCTCTAGGTCCATCCACGACGTTGCTGCAAATAGCATTATTTCATTCTTTTTATGGCTGAATATATTCCATTGTATATATATACCACATCTTCTTTATCCATTCATCCATCAGTGGACATTTAGGTAGCTTCCACATCTTGCCTATTATAAATAGTGATGCGATGAACATTGGGGTGCATGTATATTTTCTTTCTTTCTTTCTTTTTCTTTCTTTCTTTCTCTCTTTCTTTATTTTTTTGTCACACAGCATGTGGGATCTTAGTTCCCTGGCCAGAGATGGAACCCATGCTGCTTGCACTGGAAGCACAGAGTCTTAACCACTAGACCACCAGGGAAATCCCAGGGGTATATGTATATTTTTGAATTAGAGTTTTCTCCGGATCTATGCCCAGGAGTGGAATTGTGGGACCCTATGGCAGCTGTATCTGTTCTGTGCATCAACCACCTACACTCCAATCCTTGCTCTCAACGTCATCTTCGGGGAACCCAACCTTCGACAGGGACTTTGACAAGAAGAAATGGCTCAGGGAAAAGCTACCTGCACAGGGAGGAGATAGAGGCCATCGACCCTGGGGTGCGGCAGGGAGAGTGGGCACAGAGATTTGTCATTTCATCCCTGATACTCAGCCCTCCTCGCTGCCCCACTCTAGGTCACCTCGGGATACAGAGGTGACCCAGTTAGAGTCCCTGCCTGTGCAGGAATCTATGGGCACCAGTGGGTCTGAATAATATTAGTGCAGGGTCTCCCCCACGGCACTGGGGTTATTTGGGGCGGGTCACCCTCAGCTGGGGGCCCCTCCTGGGAACTGTGTGGGGTTCAGCAGCATCCCTGTCCCCACCCATTTGATTCCAGGGGCCCCTCCCCCCCAGTTGTGACAACCACAGATTTTCCCCAGACATCACTGAAGAACTGGGTGAGGCGGGAACAGGATGGCCCTGGGTGAGGACAGCTGTGTTGAAGCAACCAGCCTGGCTTAGGGCAAGGTCTGCCCCAATCCCGTCAGAGCCTGCATTTAGAACTGCCCCTTCCCTCTCCCACCTCCCCTGCCCTGCAGTGGTCTCCGAGACATCATCCCCATGTAATAAATCACACCTTCTCAGTTTACTGTCCCCAGCACCTAGAAGAGTGTCTGCTATGTAGTAGATGCTTCATAAATACTTGCTGAATAAAGGAGTTGAATAAAGGGATGAGTGGATGAATGAATGAAGGTTACCATGGAAGGAGAGGGGAGATTCCCTTTCTGGCTCTCGGGGGTTGGGATATCAAGTGAAAGATCCATCCTAAATAGGCTGACCAGCCTTCTAGGGTTCCCCGGAAATGAGGGTTTCCCCACAGTTCCAGCGCTCAAACCTGAGCGGTCCTGGGCAAACTGGGGGCGGATGTTGGTCACCCTGTGTAAACACAGTAACAATTCCAACTGCAATAGCAATGGCCAAGGACCTCTACGGTCTTATTGACCAGGCACAGTTCTTTACCTGGTGGGGAAGGGTGGGCCGGGATTCGAATTCTGGTGATCCAGGATGGGCGGGTGAGGGCACACCCCGGGCTTGTGTAGGGGAGTCCAGGAAGGTTCTGGAGGAAGTGACAGTGACACAGGAGGGAGGGAGGAGTCTAAGGAAGAACATCCCACACAACAACGTGTGCCAATGGCCCTGGGCCCAAGGTCACACCTGACCAGGGCTTGCTTTTTTTCTTTTTTTCTAATTTACTTTTCCCCATATGGATATGCAATTGTCCTAATGCCATTTATTGAAAACTCCTTAATTTCCCCACTTTCTGTCATGTCAAGTTCTCATCTATCTGTTTCTGGACCTTTATTCTCTACCATAGAGCCATATGTCCCATCCTTGCACCACTAGGGCTGTTTCATCACTATAACTTTATTTTTTATTCATTTATTTCTTTGGCCGTGCTGGGCGGCATGTGGGATCTTATTTCTCTGACCAGGGATCGAACCCGCACCCCTTGCAGTGGAAGCTTGGAGTCTTAATCGCTGGACCTCCAGGGAAGTCCCCAGGGCTTGCTTTGACATCCATCGAATGGTGGCGGGTGGGCACGGAGAGCAGCTGTCTGTGAGCCATCCTGTGTAGAAATGCAGGGTGGAGGGCAGGACAGCTGGAGCGGGAGGGGAAGAGGCGGAGGAGGGAGGGAGGGATGGCGGGGCAGGCGAGAGACAGACAGTTTCCGGAGACAATAGCTCTGGCCGTGTCCTAAGGCATGAAAGCTGAAAATAGCTCCTAGTGCCGGGAGCCTTGGAGCGGGAGCCTGGGAGCCAGGGTGACTGGCTCTCCTCCCTGGTGTGTGTGTGTGGGGGGGGGGGGCTCTGGACTTCTCAGGCTGAGAATGGGGTGCACGGAGCAGGGACGGAGCAGGGACCCTTCTCTCTGGGACCTCGCGGGCCATCCTTAGCTCACAAAGCTGAGCCACTCCTGACCCTACAAGTGGGGGGCTTATCCTCCCTGTCCCCTGGATCACACCCCCTCACACACAACTTCCCCGTGTGTGCTCCCAGCAACCAAGAGAATCTGTTTTTAAAAGACTTGGGGGAGGGGGGTAAACATACAAACAAGAGCAGAATGGATACTTTTTCAGAATGGGAATGGGTCTGTGTAACCCCATCCCCAGGGTAACCACAGTCCTGACGTCTAACACCCTTGACGAGTCAGCCTTGGTCTGGGCTTGCAGACCCACGGAAGCTTCCTCATCCCCTCCTTCAGACCCCGTCTCTCCCTCAGTGTCTTTGTGAGAGGCACCCGGGGAAGTGGGACTGCTAGGCTATACTGCTGCTAGAACTCCACCTGGGCTCCCCCAGGCTCCAGCCCCCCACCCTGTGCACCTCTCTGACCCTGAGGCATCTCAACTGGTAGGAGCGGCATCATCTTCCCTCCCCGGACTTGTGGCACTTAAGGGAGACACAGAAAAGACAAGCGTTTGGCTCCCTGGCTGGCAAAGAGCAGGTGCTCAATTGTCATAAGTGTCCGTATCAGTGAGGGTTCTCCAGACAAACAGAATCCATAGGATGTGTGTGTATATACACACACACGTACACGCATACAAAAATATACAGCTGTGTATATATGCAGTATGCATACAGACATATACACATATAGTATATACAATACACACATATATATAAAATGCATAGTTTGTATACAGTATGTATACACACATATACACATAATATATACAATAGACACATACATATACACTATACATACACACATATGAAATGCATAGTTTGTATATATACAGTATGTACACATATGTATAACATATGAAATATACACACCTAGGTACGTCTATATCATACATATATACACACATATACACATTTAGGTGTGTATATATACAGTATACATACATACACATATAATATATGCAATACATACACGTACATATAGACACACATATACACCTACATATAAAAGCATGTAGCATAAAAATATATATGTACTGTATATATAAATTCATCGTATATATACATACACATATCATATATATAATATATACACATACATATATACAATGTATACACATACACACCTATATGTAAATACACATATAAATACATACGCAAGTGTGTATATATACATAGTATATACATATATACATATAATACCTATACAACATATACACATGCAGGTATACAACATATATACACACCTATATATAAATATACACTGTATACATACATACAGTGTACATATACTGTATATATACACACACCCATATATCAATATATGGGTGTGTGTATATATACAGCATGTTCACGTTTATAATATGTATACTATATATATACACATACATACATGTATACAATATATACACACAAATATATAGGCTTGTATGTATACTGTATATAGTACTTATACATATACTACAAACGCACGCACATATAAACATATGTGTATACATATATATAATATGTATACACACATATACAAATTAATAGGCTTGTATATATTCAATATTTTTACATATATAGTTTTGTTTTAAGAAGTTGACTCATGTGACCGTGAGGCAGGCAAGTCAGGGCAGGACTCTGGGCTGGAGACACAGGGAAGAGCTCATGTCCCAAGGCCATTGGAGGAACAGTTCCCTCTTTCTAGGGAACCTCATTTTTCTCTCCAGTCCTTCAACTGATGGACGAGGCCCACCCACGCCACGGCATTGACAATCTCCTTTACGCAAAGTGGACCAATTTCAGTGTTAATCTCTTCTGAAAAATACCTTCCTGGCCACATCTGGAATAATGTTTGTGGTTGTCTGGGCCCCACGCAGTGCGCACATGAGATTAACCATCCCCGTGGCGATGATGACACTTTATTTTCTCCCTTGACCATTGTCACTACTATTCCAATTAAAATGGCAGTGCTATGAGGGCAGGGCATTTCCTTTTTTTGCCAGTACTGAGCGTCCGCGGTCTGGTGCTTAGCATAGGCTAAATACACGGGAACAGAAGCCGGGATTCCGGCTGTCGTATTTAATGAGGAATTACAGTCTTATTATTGGCGGGGGGGGGGGTGTGGTGATGGTGGTGGTGGTGGTGGTGGTTGGTGGGGGGTGGTGGTGGTGGTGGTGGTGCTGGTGGTGGTGGTGCTGGTGGTGGTGCTGGTGGTGTGTGTCACGGTACGTCAAGGGCGGGAGTCGAACCCGCCACTCCAGGCCCCGAGGGGTCTCGCCGGGTCCCCAGTTCGGGCTGGTGGGGGTGGCCGTGGGCAGTGGAAGACGCGCGTGCGTGCGTGAGAGCGTGCGAGTCCACGGGGCGGGCTGCGCGCGCCGGGACTGTTTCAGCCCGGCCCCCGGCTCGTTGTGCTCGCCTCACGCAGGCCCGAGTTGGCGGCAGCGCTGGAGGCCCCGGGCCTGTGACCACAAAGAGGGAGCCGGGGACCGGACGGGAGTGTGTCGGCGGCGGCTTAGACCCAGGCCAGGCCCTCTCCCCTCAGCCTCCCGCCTGCCCGTCTGCCCCGCCCCCGCCGGCGGCGCCGCGCCCCTCCGCCAACCGCCAGACTAGCGCGGTGCGGGGGCCGCGCGCGAAGACATCCGGGAGAAGCTGAGGCTGGAGTCGCTCTTGGGGACCGAGCCCGCCGTCTACCCGTGGCTGCTGCCGGTCTACGTGAGTGCCGCCGGTCTCCTCCTCCCGGAACCCCGCCCCTCTTCCCCCACGGCGCGTGCTGAGCCCACCGAGAAACGGAGCTCGAGTCGCCAGACCCTGTTTGGAGCCCCCGTTCCCGCTCCGCCGTGATTCTCCGCGGCAGTTTCCAGCCCCCGCGCGCAGGGTGGGCAGAGGGGAGCCGGCGCCGGCTGGGGCCCCATCTCGGCCGCGCGAGGGGCGCCCGAGCCGGTCTGCGGTTGGCTCTGCAGGGCTGGGGACCCCGGTCACCCCGGGCCTGGACTGCCGGCGTGCTTGCCCGTACTTTAGGATCTGACATGTAGGGTTCCTTTTTTTTTTTCGGTACGCGGGCCTCTCACTGTTGTGGCCTCTCCCGTTGCGGAGCACAGGCTCTGGACGCGCAGACTCAGTGGCCATGGCTCACTGGCCCAGTCGCTCCGTGGCATGTGGAATCTTCCCGGACCGGGGCACGAACCTGAGTCCCATGTATGGGCAGGCGGACTCTCAACCACTGCGCCACCAGGGAAGCCCATGTAGGGTTTCTTTTTCCTGGTAGTTTATTCTTAGTGCTGTCTACGTGCTTAGTTTTTTTTATTTTTGAGGACACCCTTTCCTCCCACTCTCCAGTTTTTTGTGTTTTTGTTTTGTTTTGTTTTAGTTAGGCGTTTTGTCCGTCTGATCTTGAGTGGGTGGGCTGGCAGGACACTTGGAGAGGAGGCATTCTGTCCGCTGATCTTAAGTGGCCTTTAGAAAATGACACGCCAGACGGAAATTTACACAGGCGTCCGGTGATTCCAGAAATGCAGGGTGTCCGGCTAGGTGGGCGCCCGGCCTCTCGTCCCCCGTGGCGGCGTGGTGCGCGTGTTCCTTGACTCAGGGTTTACGCTTGGGCCCCGCAGCCCACCTTCTGGAGGGAAAGCGCAGCGGGCGCCTTGTGCTGGCGCCTTTGGGGCGCCCTTCCGTGCGCTCGGCTTGCGGGGGGGACTGGCCTCCAGGGGACCCAGCAGGGAAGCCCGCGCGACCCGCCCTCCTCGCGGGCTCCGTGTGTGTCCGTTTGTGGAAACTGTCACGGCCCGGGGCGGAGTCGGAAAGCTGGGACCGCCCGGGTGCCTAAGTTGGTGCTGGACCCCGGTTATCCGCAGTTATCTGAGGTCCGAGGGTTTCCAGCCCGCCACTGGGCACTGGCGCTTTCTATTTTTGCTCTTCCTGTGCCAGGAGGCGCGGCTGAGCCCGGCTCTGGCTTTTCCGGTTGGGTAACTCCGGGTGGCCGGGGTGGGCGGCCTGAGCAGTGGGCAGGGCGGGGAGACATCCCAGGGGAGGGAAACTGAAAGTGGGGAGAACTCCAGCTGATACATTTCCCTTGCCTCCCCGCCCCTCTTACTGCACTTGTCCTGTACTGGTTGGCTGGCCCTGGCCAGCGCATTTTAAAAAATGTAATAATTGGTTTATCCTTAGTAGCCGTGAAACATAGTTCACCCCTCCCCTCTCCCCTCATCACCTTGCTTTACTCTTCTCCCGTGGGGTTTGGTGTGACCTTTGGGTTTGGGCCACTATTCCCTCTGTGAGCCTGCCTGCCCTGTGCTGTGCAGAGGAGGCCGGGTGCCTGGGAGGCTGACGCGGGTGAGATCTGGGAGGAGGGCCGCCTGCTGTGTTCTAGTGGGCTGTCTCCTCACGTGGGACCTGAGGGTCTGCGACAGCCTCCAGAGTGCCCTCAGGGGCCCATGCGCAGAATCCTAAGACCCTCTTGGCTTTAGAATGTTCCACGTGTGTGACCGTGGCCCTGGCATCTCACTGCATTGTGCCTTAAAATCCTTAGCTGTGCAGCCACTGCCTGGGCCACACGCCATTATATCTGCTTGGACCTGGGGCGGCTGGGCTGGCAGCAGCACAAAAGGCTGTTTGATACATAGGGGTGGTGCTTCCCGCTCTCTGTCCTGTCCTTCCTGCGAGAGGCGAGCACGTATCAGTTTCTTCTGTACTGTTTCAGATTATTTGTATGTATATATTACTGTAGTGTATTAGTATAAAATCTATCGTAGGGTTCTACAGAGAAACAGACCCAGTGATGTCTGTGTATATGAGATTAATTTAAGCAGCTGAGTCACACGACTTCAGGCTGGCGAGTCTGAAATATGCAGGACAGGCCAAGAGAGGCAGACCCAGGGAAGAGTTGATGTTGTAGCTCAAGTCTAAAGGCAGTCTGGAGGCAGAATTTTATATATACACGTACAGATTAACTCCATATAATATAGTACAGAGGGGTCCTGTGTAGTTTACCCAACTTTCTCCAATGGTGACGTCGCACGTAACTGTAATAGCAAAACCAGAAAATGGACATCGGCATAATCTACAGACTTTATTCACTGTGAATGTATGGTCACGTGTATGGACGCATGCATTCTTGTAACCTCCACCTCAGACAAGACATAGATCGGTTTCATCACAATATTTTTATCCCTCTTAAATACATAAATACAGATATCCTGGAGATGGCAAGTGTTGTGAACTTAGGGAAGTACTGTACTAAGGTATTCATCAGAGAAGAGCTGGTGTCCAGTCTAGGTTGTCATCATCACTTCCTGATGTGAATCCCAAATTACTACTTTGTTTTTTTTTCTAGTATTAACAAATTCCTGACATGAGGTGGATCTTTGACTTACGTAGCATCACTAGATAACCTCTAGTGCACAGACATGTGCCGGACCAGCTCCTGGGTCTCTCTTTGTTTTGAGGTTGGTGGGACATCAACACCAGACTGAAGGTTGCCCAGATCTCCCCCAAACCGAGATTACCCCCAACCCCTGTTTTTAACCACATCAAATGTATTTATTTAATACTTTGACTCATGCTTTTGGTTTTGATCTTCTTTTGAAAGATTGTTTTTCTCTTTTTCCCTTCTCTTCACATAGGAGGAAAAGACACGTAGAGTTACATCCAGAGAACAGTAAGAATAATAAACCTTTTTGTTCTGTGCAATATGTAATCTTGATGACTGAAATTACTTTCCTGAAGTCTTTTAAAAAGAAGAACTTTAGGGCTTCCCCGGTGGCGCAGTGGTTGAGAGTCCGCCTGCTGATGCAGGGGACACGGGTTCGTGCCCCGGTCCGGGAAGATCCCACATGCCCCGGAGCGGCTAGGCCCGTGAGCCATGGCCACTGGGCCTGCGCGTCCGGAGCCTGTGCTCCGCAGCGGGAGAGGCCACGGCAGTGAGAGGCCCGGGTACCGCAAACACACACACACACACACACACACACACAAAAACCAAAAAAAAAAAAAGAACTTTATAGTGTCAGCATGACCATAGATAGCTTAAGGATGCTGGGTTTGCAGTCAGGTTATTAACCTTGTGATTCAGGTAGAATTGTCTTACAAAGAGTGAATTGGGGGCAACTGGCAGTTATCAGAACTAGATCTAAAGGTTGTATTAAATATTAAATGTTGAGGTAATATGTGCCTTTCAGGGCTTCTGAGATGAAGATTGATTTTTTTGGGGGGGAGGGGGTGGGTAGGAAGGAAGACCTTTTGAAAACTGCCTGTATGGGAGGAGTTTATGAAAGTCATCCTTAGGGTGTGTGATTTTGCTTGACAGAGTTGCTGGACCGCTCCCTGCAGAAGAACTGGGAAGAGTAAGACCAGGAACACACGTGGAAGAAGAAGAAAGAGATGATAAAGTAAAGCCTGGTCACCTCCAGGTTTGTCACTTCCACCTTAATCTCGGAACCCATTTGGTTTTAGGAAGGGGGGTTAGGGTGTGGGCAGCATGCAGGAACAGAATGACTTTCACTAATGATCAGAATGACCTTGGATTTAGCTAAAATGCTCTTCAAACTCATTTTTCTGCTGGTTCTCTATGTGGAAGGTGTGTTTTGTGGCTCTGGTGATAGTAAATCAGCGGTAGGCCTGGAAGTCAGCTGGACCTCTGCTACTTGATCAGTCAGTCACAGAGCTTCAGTCTGTCCCCTCTCCTGCCTGTCTCCTGCCCATGAGGTCTTTGTGAAGATCTCATTTTCAAACACATGAGGTGCTAAAGTGCTCTAGTATCGTCCAGGTATAAAGTTGCATTCTTAACTGAGATCAGACCAGTTCTTTCTCCAGACCTCCAGCTCCTTTGTAAAATCAGAGTTTCAGTTTCTATGAAATACAGATGTACCCACTGAACCCCCATGGGAGGGGGTAGGAGAAGGGATTGGGGATCTGATAGTGGAAGCTTTACCATTAGACAGCACTGCCCCATATGACAAAGGGCTAACATTGGTCGGGCACAGGTGGCAGAACAGTATCATGTCCCTTTTGGTTTTATTAAGACATTGATTAGAAGTTTCAACTCAGCAGAGGGGCAGCACCCTGGGCGGGCACTGGGCCTCCACCATCTATGGCTCCTCCCCTCCAGCACCCAGGCTAGGTACTCAGTTCCCAGCAGCCCAGAGGGCAGGAACAGAGCTCTGCCAGGCTGGCCTTCTCAGAGGGCAAATGTAAGCAGCACAGCCAGGAATGCGAGCGACAGGCTTTGCTGGGTTGTTGGGAAGGAGGGCGACGTCTGGCTTGGCATGGCTGGAGTCAGCGCTAGCCTCCCCTCGGCCATGGGCACTGGGCCCCCGGTCTCAGGCTCACACAGGCCTCCAAAGCCCTTCCCTCGGCATGGCGCTCAGACTCTCCACCCAGCCTACCCTCCTGCCCCAAACACCAGCAGGTCAAGCACCACTCAGAGAAGGGGGCCTTTAAAGGGCTTTAGAAGATCTTAGAATCCGGATATGGAAGCTACTATGTTTCACTTGTAGCTGAGAACTCTGCTCCCAGAGCACAGGATGGCCGAGGGGGCGAGATGGGAGGGTCTCGCTGTGACCCCCAGGCACTGCTGGTCTTTTCAGCCACATGCCTGCATTCCTTGGAAATACATTTCATTAACAGCGAAACGGAACACCCTGAGAAACAGGAGGAATTATTGGTTCATTTCAACCTTTAGCAACAGGGAGTTTTCACCACCGTGTGTGTATTTCCTCTGCTCTCTGCGATGCGCTGGAACTTACCTTTGGGCGAAACATGCTTCAGCTGTCCACGGCACCTGACACACTTGGCGACTCCTCCTGACCCGGGAGCGCCCTGGGCCCCAGGAACAGGGTCCCTCCTTCCTAACCACCCCCTTGTGGGGGTGCTCAGGCGGGTCAGCCCCCAGCCCTGGGGACTCAGCGTCCCGTCGGAAGTGACAGCGAGTCAGGCTCCCCACCGACCCTCCCCCTTGGTCTCCCTTCCGCCAGAGCCGCTTCGTGCGCGGTGCCAGTCGGCCCCCTCGTCAGAGGGGAGGAGACCCGGGCCGACTCTGCTCCACTGATCTGCAGGTGCCTGTCCGGGATGTGGTCGGAACAGCCGGTAGGTGTCAGGGAAGACCCTAGGGCGGCGCCATCCCGCACCCTCACGACGCCCTGCTGCTCCGTGTGGAGCCCGCGGCCCGGGGGGGCAAGAGGCGCGACGGGGGTGGGAACGAGACGGGGCCACGGGAAGCGCACCCCGAGCCGGGGCGCAGAGGCAGGAGGCAGCGAGGAGGGCCGGCCCAGCCGCGAAGCCCGTGCCTCCGTCCCGCCCGTGCCCGAGGGTCCCTCAGACCTCCCTGCTGGCCCCTGGGCTCGGGGTGGGTGACGGGTGCGCCGAAGAAGCCGTCCCGCTCGAGCCGTCCGGAGAGGCCAGCCAAGGGGTTGTGCCTGTTCCCGGCGTGGGGTGAGCACCGGGGCGTGAGGGTGTGGAGCCGTCCGGCCGCAGGTCACAGGCTTTGCCTGTTGGAAGGGAGGGCTGCGATGGGACTGTGCCAACGGAAGGGGAGGATGGAGCCGCCAACAGTCCCCGTTTGCCAGGCAGAAATTCATTGCGGACCTTGTTCTCAGCAGCTGTGCGCAGCAGGGACACCCAGGCCTGGCAAGTCTGCGCCCCACCCAGGGCCTCTGGGTTCCTGCGCCGCAGCAGCCCTGGATTCTCCTGCTGAGAAACCCCAGAGACCGTGCGCCTTCCCCCGAGCCCACCGCCCCGAGGTAGAGCCCAAGGGGGTTGGGGGCTTCACCCCAAACTTGAGAAAGCCACACCTGGGGGCCGGGGCACAAGCGGGGGTCCCACCTTCCCCGCAGGAGCAGACCCCGCGGAGGGTCTATCTTTTGGAAATAAATTTAGACTAACAGGTTTTACACACAGAATCTTAGAGCTGGGAAAAGTCCTTTGTGTCATTCATGTAGCTCCGTAAGATTTTTTTTTAATGAGAGGATGGATTTCCTTGAGCACGAATGAATTTCCAGAAATGGGTCCCTGGATCCCAAGGACTGTTTTGGGGAAGAAAGAAGAATCTATTCTGTGAACGCCTTATAGAACTTATTCTATATTGTAGTTCTCTCTGGAAACACATGTACCGTTGATCTTTGTAGCAGCCCTTAACATCCTCAAGAGAAGCTCTCATTTCCCCATTAGTACTTGTTAAAGGCTGAATATTTGGGTCCCCCCAGCATTCACATGTTGACACCCTACCTCCAATGTGAAGGTATTAGAAGGTGGGTCTTTTGGGAGGTGATTAGGATTTGATGAGGTCATCGGGATGGAGCCCTCGTGATGAGATTCTTAGCCTTGTGAGAATCATGAGAGAGCTGGATTTTTCTCTCTGCTCTCTGCCCTGTGTGTACGCAATGAAAAGTGGACAGTCTGCAACCCGGAAGAGAGTCCTCACCAGAAGGCGATGATCCCGGCACCTAGATCTCAGACTTCCAGCCTCCAGGACTGAGAAATACATTTTTGTTGTTTATAAGCCCCCACCCTGCCCCATTTATGGAACTTTGTGACGACAGCCCAAACTGACTTAACACTCTTTTCTTCAGATAAATGGAAGAATTTGTGCAGCCCATCGATTTTATGATACAATTTCCCAAATAACCAATATTCTCTCTATACACTCTGATTTCTCAACTTTTTTATTTATCAAAATTGTTATTAAAAAAGCTTCCATATTTTTTCCTAATAAATTGTTTCCAATCCAAGTTATCACTATAATGGTTCTATGATATTAATAATTTGAGCCCTAATACCCTGCTTAAAATAATCATTCATTTGTCTTATGAATAAGTTCAGGGTTCAAATGCAAAAGTTTTAAAAGGATATACTGTGTAAAACATCTGTGTCATCCCTCTGAAGGAAAGAAGGAGGGAAGAAAGGAAGGAGGGAAGAAGGAAGGAAGGAAGGTAGGAAGGAAGGAAAAAACAATGAATTTGCCCTCAGTTTAGCTGCCACTTCCTAAGGGAAGCCCTTTCCAACTCCAGACCCCCAGGCATCACAAATAAGCTCTCATGGGACACTGTCCATACTGTTTGTTGCACATCATGTTTCCTGAAAAGCTGATTCTGAGACAAGGAGAGACTTTCAGGAAGTTTCTTGGGGTGTGTTTTTTGGGATAAACATAGAATTACCGTATGACTCAGCAATTCCACTCCTAAATCATTAAAAACAAACACTCAAACAAATCTGCGTACACACGTGTTTATAGCAGCACTATTCACAATAGAAAAATCATGGAAATAACCCAAATGTCCATCATTGGATGAATGAATAAACAAATTGTGGCATATACCTACAGTGCAATAGTAATTCAGTCATAAAAAGGAATGGAGCCATTAAATATCAAACACGACCAAAAACATTTTTTTAAGGAATGGAATACTAATACATATTACAGTGTGGATGACTCTCACGAACATCATGCTAAAGTGAAAGATGGGAGACACAAAGGTCATACATTGTTTGATTCCATTTATCTGAAATATCCAGAATAAGTAAATCCATAGAGAAAGAAAACAGATTGGTGGTCTCCAGGGCCTGGTAGAGAGAGCGAAGTAGTATCTTCTCAATGGGTACAGAGTTTCCTTTTGGGGTGATAAAAATGTCTGGGGGGGAAAATTTTTTAATTGGAAAATGATTGATTAAAAACAAGTCTGTGTGGTATTTCTTGTGCGGTCTGTGCGGTTTTGACAGTAAATGGTCAAGTACAGCAGCCATGGTTTGAGAAAGAAATGATGACCAGGGCTCGGAACACTCACTCGGGGACGAGCGTGAGGGTCACCCCACGAAGTAAGCCATCCATTTTCGCAGAGATATTATCCAAGGATGAGGGGAATTGAGAGTGGATAGCACAGGAGGGAGACAATGACTATCAGTTGTGGCCTTGAGGCCACCTACAGTTAACAGAGGCTATAGTTCGACCCATTGACCCTCCTTTCACTAGCAGTTCATCTCAACTCACCCTCTCCCCTAAAAACGATCCATGGAAACTGTGAAAGAGTTGTTTCCAGAACTTATGCAAAGACGATCCAAGTAAAGGCAACAAAAGCAAAAATAAACAAGTGGGGCTACATCCAACTAAAAAGCACAACAAAGGAAACCAACAACAAAATGAAAAGGCAGCCTACCGAATGGGAGAAAATTTTTATAAATCATATATCCTATAAGGGGTTAGTATTCAAATTATATGAAGAACTCATAGAAAAAATATCCAACTAAGAAATGGACAGAGGTTCTGAATGGACATTTTTACTGAGAAGATACAGAGATGGCCTGCAGATAGTTAAAAAGGCACCCAAAATCACTAATCAGCAGAGAAATCAAACCACAAAGAGATGTCACCTCATTCCTGTTAGACTGGCTAATATCAAAAAGACATGAACTAACAAGTGTTGGCAAGGGTTTGGAGAAAAGGGAAGCCTTGTGCACTGTTGGTAGGAATGTGAATTGTTGCAGCCACTATGGAAAACAGTATGGAGGTCCTCAAAAAATTAAAAATAGAACTGTCATATGATCCAGCAATTCCACTACTTGGTATTTGTATGAAGGAAAGAGAAACTCTTAATTCAAAATGAAATCTGTATTCCCATATTCACTGCAGAATTATTTACAGTAGCCAAGACTTGGAAACCCCTGTGTTCATCGATGGATAAATGGATAAAGGACATTAGGCATAATATGCCAAATTATATATATATATAAAATTCAGCCATAAGAAAGAAGCAAATCATGCCATTTGTGGCAACATGAATGGACCATGAGGGCGTTATGCTAGGTAAAATATGTCAGATAGAGAAAGAAAAAACCTGTAAGATCTCACTTTATATGGAATTTTTAAAAAAGCTCATAGATACATAGACTGGTGTTTACCATAGGCAGGGGGTAGGAGGGTGGGTGAAATGGGTAAAGGTGGTCAATATGTACAAACTGCCAGTGATAAATAAGTCCTGGGGATGTGACTATAGTTAATAAGACCATATTGCATATTTAAAAGTTATTATAAAACACTGGCTATCCTTATAGCTTATTTATTTTATGCATAGTAGTTTGTGCCTCTTAATCCCCTCCCCTACCCCTATCTTGCCCCTCCCCCCTTTCCTCTACCCACTGGTAACCACTGCTTTGATGTCTATATCTGTGAGTTCATTTCCTTTCTGTTACATTTATTCTTTATTTTTTAGATTCCACATATGAGTGATAACATACCGTATTTGTCTTTCTCTGTTTGACTTATTTCACTAAGCATAATAGTGTTGCAGCAAAAATAGAAATGAAGTTTTTCCTCTCCTGAAAATAAGGAAAGTAAAGGGGACAGTGAACAGGCTAGAGAAGACACATAAACTGGCCTGAAAGGGTTAATCGATCCTAGTTTCATTTAAACTGTTACTAATCTGTAGTGTCTGTAACTAGATTTATCTTTCATAAAGCTAAATTACATTCTGTTCCTATCACTCCCTAGCTGTCTATGTAAATTACATCCTAAATCTGGTGCTTAAGCTCCCTGCACTCTCTTGTAGCAAATCACCCTGTGTAGCTGTTTGCATTTCAGGAAGCAGATGACAGGCAGGTAACACAGAGGCAAATGAGCCCAATTACTGTTCCCCCGGACCCAATTACCGGACTGCGTGAGCCAGCGATGCCGGTTTTGATATGATTCAAGAAGAAGAAGAATGCAGGACCTTTACCACTTTGATCCTTATTACCACTCCCTGGACTGCGGTGGCCGCCCGAGGGGCCCGGAGGCCAGCGGGGGCCTCCAGGCGTGTGTGGGCATCTTGTCTACAGCCAGCGTCCCCAAGGCCTCGCTCGGCCCATAATCACTCAGTGAAGCTGCGCCGCGACAGCGCGGCCGACTTTTTCTGGCGCTGTGCGGACCTCTGTGCGCTGCAGGACTCGGTGCCTCTGCCCGCCCGTTCGCGCCTCCCTGCGGGAGGGCCTGCTGGACTTCAACGCTGACCGCCTCCGCGTGGTGGACTGGGTGCCGCCCCTGAGCACCCTCTGTCCCCGATCTGTATCTGGAGCTTCTTCCAGCCATGGCTTGGCAAGATGGGTTTGTACTTCCCGCTTCCAGGGGCCCTCGTGTCGGCGCTGCGAATCAGGGTTTTAGATGGTGCAAGGTGGAGGGTGGGCACTAGAACTGGTGCCCAGTGCCCGGGTGTGCGTGTGCTAGACGGGCGTGTGCTAGGTCTCAGTGTTTTCATCTGTAGCATGGGCTGAACAGGACTCACTCTCTGTGGCCGTTACAGGGTTGCACCGTGTTAATGCT